>NW_021703772.1:33071932-33107179 GCF_005190385.1 Monodon monoceros | reverse complement strand
GGCTCAGTAGTTGTGGCTTGCGGGCTGTATAGCGCAGGCTCAGTAGTTGTGGCACACGGGCTTAGTTGCTCCGTGGCATGTGGGATCTTCCTGGACCAGGGTTCGAACCTGTGTCCCCTGCATTGGCAGACAGATTCTTAACCACTGCGCCACCAGGGAAGTCCCATTCATTCCATTTTAGACAGCTCTGTTTATAAACTTAAGTTCTTCTGTATGCTAGGTTAATAACTGCTGTCCTTGAACAGATACTAATTGGATCTTGTTATTCTCTCTAGCTACAGGTCCATTTTCTCACATGAAGACAACTACCATATCCCCTCAAGTTTTCTCCTTTTCTACATCTGACACTTCTAATTCTTTCTACCCATCGCATTTCAGAGTTCTTATACCTTCACTGTTCTACTTGCTCTCTTCTGGATGTGCTCTAGTTTGTAGTCATCCATTCTAAAGGGTATTTCTCTAGATATTATCTGATCCAAAGAATGGAATTAACACATAAGATGGTTTGCATGCTCATGATAGGCCTGTGATTTAGATATGTGTGTTCCCTTTCTGCAAGTGAATAAGCTTAGGCTCAGACAGGTAAAGGTATATTCCCAAGGTCATAGAATATGTGGAAGAAGTCCAGTTCAGGTTTAACTGTCTGCAAAGCTATACTCTTTTCCTTAATAATCATAATACCAATATTGATAAACATAATAACATTTATTGCATAGGTAGAGTATACTCAACACTGTACTAAGTACTTAGACTCCCACTTAAGCCTCACAGAAGACTTGTGAGGTAGAGATTACTATTTTTACAAATGAGAGAATTGAAGATCAGAAAATTCTAATAATTTTCTAAAGGCCACTGAGAGACTAGTGTAGTCAAGATTGAAAACCAAATGTGATTCCAAAGATTGTTCTTTTAAATATTATACTGTTCTGTCTATGCTGTTCCATGATATAGTTGATATTTCAGTAATTAAGAGCACAACAACGAGGTGTTTCAGTGTTCTAGTTGTATATAAAATAATGCATATGATTAAAAATATACAATTTACAGTTATTACAAATTTATTATTAATTTTTCTTTCATTTCATTTGATGCAAAAACACTGCTGATTTGACTATATATTGATATAGCCTTTCTGTCAGTATTTAGCGAAATACCAAAAAGAAAGGGTGACTATATTTAAAACTTTGTTTTCTTTTAGGTCCACCTCACTCATTTAACCGAGATGAGACAATAATCATTGCTTTGGCATCAGTCTCTGTATTAGCTGTTTTGATAGTTGCCTTATGCTTTGGATACAGGATGCTGACAGGTAAAAATATAATTTTTTGTTTTGTTATTTATTAAACGTGTCATTTAATCAGAATTGATTTTATTTTATAAAAATTCATCATGGTAAAAAACATCTCTGTGCTGTGGTAACCCCAGAGTCATCCTTCTCTCTTAAACTTTTTGTCCTAGTTTTTATGAAAGGTTTCAAACATATACAAAATACCTATTACCCAGCTTCAATGAGTATCACATCTGTATATCATCTATAGCCCCACTCACCACATGGTTCCATTCCACTGGATTATTTTGAAATAAATTGAAGGTATAACTTATCTGTAAATATTTTAGTATTATCTCTGAAATATAAAGACTTAAAATATATATAAACACAATACCATTTTTACATCTAAAAATAACAGTAATTCCTAAATATCATCAACTGTCTAGTTGGTTCTCATAAACTTTAGATTTGACAAGCGTTTTAGGAAATCAGCACTCATTCATTCATTCAAATAACTTTAATAAAACCTTCTTTAATGTTTCTGCATATTTCTTAGGGTTTTATACTGGGTGTGTTACTAGAACAATCTCCCAGGATTCAGCTTTTGTGTTATTCATTTTTCATCTTCATTTATAGATGATTCCTAGTTTAGTAAATAGTTTTATTCCCATTGACATTAGGCATAAGTCTTGCTGTCTGTCCTTCTGTAGGTCTTTTTTTAACTGTCATATATTAAAAAGTGTAAGAAAGATTTTCATTTTAAGAAAACTACACATTAGCAGGTTCTTTTTCCTATTCCTCTAGGAGACCGTAAACAAGGTCTTCACAGTATGAACATGATGGAGGCAGCAGCATCAGAGCCCTCTCTTGACCTAGATAATCTGAAACTGTTGGAGGTAAGATTGCTTTCAGATTACGGGCTGTTTTTTCTGCTCTCATAGTATATCTGAGACGGGGCTTCCGTGGTGGCGCAGTGGTTGAGAGTCCGCCTGCTGTTGCAGGGGACACGGGTTCGTGCCCCAGTCTGGGAAGATCCCACATGCTGCGGAGTGGCTGGGCCCGTGAGCCATGGCCGCTGAGCCTGCGCACCCAGAGCCTGTGCTCCACAACGGGAGAGGCCACAACAGTGAGAGGCCAGCATACCACAAAAAAAAATAAAAATAAAAAATAATAGTATATCTGAGACAGTGATTTCATTAACTCATTCATTTATTCAACAAGCATTATCAATTTTGTGCCAAGGCCTATTCTAGGCACTGAGAATGTTGGTGAACAATACAGACACATGAGGCTTATATTCTAGTGAGAGAGAGGCTACAAGAGGTTAAATAAGTGAAAGTACAGTTGACCCTTGAACAACATGGTTTTGAACCCAATGGGTCCACTCATACACAGATTTTTTTCAATAGTAGATACTATAGTACTACACCATCCACAGTTGGTTGAATCTATGGATGTAGAACCATGGACACAGAGGAACCATGTATATATGAAGGGTCAACTATAAGCTATATGTGGATTTTGGACTATTTGGAGGGGTTGGTGTCCCTAAACCTCATTGTTCAGAGGTCAACTGTATATTTGAAGTAGTAGTACGTGCTATGGAGAAAAAAAAAGCAAATGAGATAAGAAAGTTATGGAAAAGGGGTTATTAAAGAAAATATACTTAGGAGATGATATATAAATACAGACTTGAACAAGAGTATAGGAATAAAGACATATCAGATTCTGAGAAAAATGTGCTAGGCAAGCAGTTCACAGTAGATGATGAATAAATATTCCTTGTCTGTGTATATATTGTATATTGTATAGGTATGTATGAATATTATGTTTTGTAAAGAATTAAATTTTCATTTGGTAATATCTCAGAACCTGTGTTAAAAGTCTTGCCATGATGAATGTTTTTATGATCTTTATTAGGATAAATTAACCAAACCAGAGACTGCTAAATAATAGATCTGATAGATGTGGTTATATAAAACATTTTAAGAACCTTCCATTTGGGAGAAAAATATAATAAAAGTTAAAAGCAAAATTTTAAAAAGGTATTTCAACACAATTGATAAAGAGATGGTAGAAATCAACATTAAATAAACAGTCCATCAAAAATAGACAAAAGAGATGAATTATCAATTCACAGAAGAAGTAAGTATGCCTAGTAAATGTATAATAAGATGTCCAATTTACTAAACTGGAAAAAATACTAATTAAAACCATTAGGATTTTATCCTGGACTGAGTAAAAGAAACACTCCCAAACATTGCTGATTTAACTTTATATTGATACAACCTTTCTAAAGGGCAGTCTGTTTGTTAAAATTTAAATTAGAAATAGTGAATGAAATATAACAAATATCCTTAAATGGTAAATCCCTAACCTTTTTTCAGTAAAAAGTCAGAGAAATCCCAGAAGCCAAAAATGAAGAGAACAGTTGCATCTTGCTGGGGGTTTTTTGAGTTATTTTTTATTGTACTGTATTGTACTAGATATTGTGAATGTCATATTGTGGAGACCCTGTGTTCTGTTAGGTTCTTCTAAAGTGTGTTCATTTCGTTGTTTATTTTAGTAGGTGATTAACTTGGTTGGACATATTGCAAACTCATCTCCTGAGCTGAAGTTTAGTTACTTTTTATCTTTAGCTGGAGTCTGTCCCATGCATTAATTGGGTTTCCAACTCTCTGACTCTCCTTTTTGGGATTCTCCCTTTATTTTCCATGCTGTGGTTGCCCCAAATTCTGTCCCCTGCTTCCTGAGGCCAGAAAGATTTTCTATCACAGTTTTTGCTCCCCTACGCAGTGCAGATTTCAGCCCGCTCACAGGCTTAAAGCTATAAAAATAAGTAGCTCACCCTATGCCATTCCTTTCTTCCAAGTGTTGACTCCCCTCAGAACCTATCTACTTTTGTTCATTCTCCAGCATTTTTAGATTTCTTTTTAAAAATATTGTTCAGAGTTTATAGTTGTCATCTGAGGGAGGGCTGGGTCTGGTAGGAGTTTCTGAGCCATATAAGATGCCAAATTTATTATTTTCTTGACAATGGAGTTACTCAAACTAAGCAATAGAGACCTGGTTGCATACATATGGATTTATACTTTATTATTTAGTAAATTTGATTGTTAAGTTGTGATGAAATAATATCTTGCTTTCTTCAAAACAAATTTACAGCTGATTGGCCGGGGTCGATATGGAGCCGTATATAAAGGTTCCTTAGATGAACGTCCAGTTGCTGTAAAAGTGTTTTCCTTTGCAAACCGTCAGAATTTTATCAATGAGAAGAACATTTACAGAGTGCCTTTGATGGAACATGACAACATTGCTCGCTTTATAGTTGGAGATGAGAGAGTCACTGCAGATGGACGCATGGAGTATTTGCTTGTGATGGAGTATTATCCCAATGTAAGTTCTTCATAAAAAATATACTGACATTTATGTCAGTCAGATTTGTAGGAGGACCCCTGTTATGTAGAGTGTTGCTGGTTTGCAAACTGGTTATTAATGGTCTACAATGACATAACGATTTTACTCCAGAATGTGAATGAAACTGTTTAGTCCCTACACACTTACGTCACTCTGTCTCTGTCTGTCTCTCTCTCTCAGCAAGACTTTCTTGATGAAGGAAGCAGTGCTTTGATTGACATTTATTCTGATACATGCTTCTTCTTATCCCAGACTGGTAATAAATAGTTTGTAGATGAGCACCTTGAGTAGCACTGACACATATATATTTACAAAAGCCTTCTGTTTCCTACTTGTAAAACATAACAGTATAATTTATATTTGTACTGGTAATGAGATACAATGTAAAGAAAGAGTTGAAAATACTTTTTTTTCTGTCTTAAGTTGATAAATAAAAGATGCATTTGGGGCTTCCCTGATGGCGCAGTGGTTGAGAGTCCGCCTGCTGATGCAGGGGACACGGGTCCGTGCCCCGGTCCGGGAAGATCCCACATGCCTTGGAGCAGCTGGGCCCATAATCCATGGCCGCTGAGCCTGTGCGTCCGGAGCCTGTGCTCCGCAACGGGAGAGGCCACAACAGTGAGAGGCCCACGTACCACCAAAAAAAAAAAAAAAAAAAAAAAAAGATGCATTTAAAATGAAATAACCATTAATAATTTTTAATATTTGAGAAATAAAAATTGATAATGTCTAAATTCTCTTTTCCATCCTCTCCTCCTCTCTCTACCTATAGAAATGTCTTTTCTTACTTCGAGATCTGAAATGTTATAATTCATTAGCTCTCCTTTGAATCCTAACATGCAAATCCTTTTTACAGCTGCTAACTTAACGTCCTCATGTTCAAGTAAAGTAATTCTACTTTTTTCCCCTTTTTACTTTTTCCCTCCATACAGGGATCTCTATGCAAGTATTTAAGTCTCCATACAAGTGACTGGGTAAGCTCTTGCCGTCTGGCTCATTCTGTGACTAGAGGACTGGCTTATCTTCATACAGAATTACCACGAGGAGGTAAGACAATGAATAGAAGATGCATCACAACCATGTGGGGCCAGAATTCACAAAGGGAAATTTTATTCATATCTTTAAAGTAAAAGTATATTTTATATTATAGCAGATGTATTATCAGCCAGCTGTTTACAAGATCTAGCATGAGGAAATATATTTGAAATTTAACAAGAAGAATAAGAAAAAGAATTTCAATTCTCTAGAGGGGTCATGGATTCCATTGCGATTTTGATTAAAGCTCTGAACACTCCCCCTGTAAGGATAGACGTATAGGCATACTTTAAAAAGTACTGTTTTGATTGTAGGGGTTCTCAGATCCTTTGAAGTTCATCTATGGACCTAGGTTAAGAACCTCTTAGCTAGACTGTGTTGTATTTTCCTTGTATTTATTTTGCTTATTTAAATGAACTACAAATGCGTTATCACTTCTTTACACATGAATTCCATAGGTTGGTTGGTCTTTAGTGTAAAACCCAAATGTATCTTTTGATAAATCAGTGCTTCTCTTAGCTAGAATTAGACTTGTTCAAATTTATCAGGGAGAAAAAAGTAACAGGTTTCAATGAAGATGACATTTTTTTTTCTTTCTCATGTAAGAATCTGAAGAGAGACAGTCTAAAGTTTTTTGGCAGCACCATAATATTATCAGGGCCCCAGGCTCCTCTATTTCTTCTCCATTACTCTTTATATGTGGCTTGTTTACAAGGTCACCTCATTGTCCATCATGCTATATGCTAATCAGCAGAGAAAAGGAAAGTAGTAGGAATTGCCTCCTTTTGCCTCGAGAAGTCCCACTCTTGTGCTTATGTTTTGTTTCCCAGAACTTAGTCCATGCTTTCCTACCATACTTAGCTGCAAGGGATGCTTTTGAATATAGCTTGTTTTTGTTTTTGTTTAGCTGGGTGCATTGCTGCCTCAAATAACACTGGGTTCTGTTACTAAATAGGAAGAGGAGAACTCATGGTGAGGAGTAAGGCTTCACCAGTGTGTCAGTACCGTGTGGTTATGTTCCTTGCCATAACTACAGTTTATATTCAGCCTTTATGTACATTTTTGCTAGTTTTTCAAAGCATCTTTTTAATATATTTGCTTCTTCACTTTGTTTCAATGTACATCTCACATCACAGGCACCTCTAAATTAGCTTTGCTGTGAAAATCCGTCTTTGCATTTTCATCCCTTACAGCAATTTTCTTGTCATGCATTGTTTTTTCAGTTTCTCTGACTGCTATAATGAAGAGAGTATTTAATGTAACAATTTCTTAGATATTTGTTCCATTGTATGATAGCATGGATCATCTTTTCTATCTGCTGCTTCATATATAAATAATTTCCCCTGAATAATTTATCAGTTCACTTATCTTGACATCTTGCTTTTCCTGAATACAGAATTGACCAATGTTATTGCCTGTGTCAGCAACTTGATGCACTTACTTTAGTGCTTTAGCTCATTAACCATTTGTACTGTTTCCTTATTCTTAAATATCATAACTCCCTTAAAGAGCTGACTTAGCACAGAACTTAAAATACCATCCTAATCCCCCTTTTCAAGGCTTGCATGATTCAATAAGGTTTCTAGTCAAACATTGGCTGAAAAGAGTGATTGCCATCAAATATGAGTTTTATTTAAACACAGATTTTATTCTAAAACATTACCTAATATTATCACTAAATAGTTACCATTTTAAAAAATGTGTATCTATTTGTGAAAAAACATAAGTATAATAGCTATTTGAATTTTTGGTTTTACTAATTATTTAAAAAATATTCCATACCTCACAGCAGTCAGAAAGGCCCTCATCAAAAAGTCTGCAAGTAATAAATGCTGGAGAGGGTGTGAAGAAAAAGGAACCCTCCTACACTGCTGGTAGGAATGTAAATTGGTATAGGCAGTATGGAGAACAGCATGTTGGTTCCTTAAAAGACTAAAAATAGAGGTACCATATGATCCACCAATCTCACTCCTGGGCACATACCCGGAGAAACTATAATTTGAAAAGATACATGCACCCCAATGTTCGTTGCAGCACTATTTACAATAGCCAAGCAACATATGTCCATTGACAGATCAATGGATAAAGATGTGGTATATATATATAAAGGGAATATTACTCAACCATAATATAATGCCATTTACAGCAACATGGATGGACCTAGAGATTATCATACTAAGTGAAGTAAGCCAGAGAAAGACAAATATCATATATCACTTATATATAGAATTTGCAAAAAAAAAAAAAAAGATACAAGTGAACTTATTTACAAAACAGAAATAGACCCACAGACATAGAAAACAAACATATAGTTACCAAAGGGGAAGGGGGAGAGGGATAAATCAGGAGGATGGAATTAACATATACACACTACTATATGTAAAATAGATAACCAACAAGGACGTACTGTATAGCACAGGGAGCTATACTCAATATTTCATAATAACCTATAAGGGAAAATTATCTGAAAAAGAATGTGTGTGTGTGTGTGTGTGTGTGTGTGTGTGTGTGTGTATGCATGTATATGTATAACTAAATCACTGCTGTACACATGAAACTAACATGACATTGTAAATGACTATATTTCAATAATAAATAAATATTCCAACTATACTGTACTATTTCAAAATATTTAAAGTGACATTTCACTTTTTTTCAGAGAACTCTATTCTTCCCGGTATCTTCAGATATAACTTTGCTATTTGGCATACAAATTTTGTAGTAAGGAGTAATACTATTATTATTTATTCAGCTATTTTTTGCTTCAGGAGAAGTAGTAGTTGAACCTGTTTATTTGTAATTGGTTCTCCCTATGAATTTTTTTCCTAATGGTAATGTCAGTGTAACATTATCATGGAAAAAAGTCTAGCAAAGAAAGAACATATATAGATCACTTAAATCTATAACCAGAAAATTACTATTAACTAGTTTATGTACATCTTTCCAGATCCTTTGCTCTGTGTGTGTGTGTGTGTGTGTGTGTGTGTGTGTGTGTGTGTGTGTTTATGTTTATGTAAATATCCACAGAGAGACTATTTTGTGTTCAGGTTTTATTTTTTAACATAATTAAAATAATATTGTGTCCCACTTTGCTTTAAGAAATTTGCCAAGTGTGCTACTGCCCAGGGCAAAACCATTACATGCTCGGCTCCCCCTTTCTACAAACCACAACCCCTTCCCCAATAAAAAAAAAGGTTAAAATGAATATTGAGGGGAACTTTAAGGGGAAAAGAATTCTCAAAAAGGTGGTCTATAGTTCCACCCTCTGCATTGGTCATGAATCCTCTCTTGTCTCTTTTTCTTTTTTTCTTTTTCCTTATTCCCTCCCTCGCTTCCTTTCTCCTTTGCTTCCTCCCTCTCCTCTTTTCTTTTCATTTCTTTTGTTTCCTTTTTTAATAGTAGCAGAAAGTATTACCTTGTTTTCCCCTCTGGCTGGCTGACTGACTGACTCATTGCACATTCTTCACATTATTAACCTGGTTTCCCTTCTGTGTGAGATATTTTAGTTTAAGTATTGCTTTGGTGTTAGTGTACAAACATTTCCCAGCGTCTCTATAAATTTTATTATATAAATATCAGCTCGAGATTATACCACATATACTTATGTTGTGGTTTTATCCAGAGTAAGAAATGTAGCTCTGTTAGGGGTTGAATGAGCCATGTTAGTACATACTTTGGAAGGCTGGACTGGGAAGAGGAGCAAATGAGAAAGAAGTCAATTTTTAGAATAAGAAACCTGGTAACTGCTATTTTTCTTCTAGTTGTGCTATTGCCTCCCCCCACCCCCTGCCCCCAATATCAAAGGAATCATTATCTTCTGTCATTAGTTTCATTGTTGGTGAAATTGAAGTCTAATACATGTTAATGAGAGTAATAAATGTAAATACTGAGTCTTTTTGTGCCTAAATATAACACTCGTTGACTTTGTTCTGATTGCTCTATTTCTATACCTGAGGAGTTATTTTAAATTTTGGGAATGGTACTTTAGAATTTTTTTCTTTTCAAGAGCTACGGTTTTATTTCAATATAAGATTTATATAAGGTTTTCTTTTTTAAAAATTTTATTGGAGTATAGTTGATTTACAATGTTGTGTTAACTTTTCCTGTACAACAAAGTGACTCAGCTATACATATATATATTCTTTTTCATATTCTTTTCCATTATGGTTTATCACAGATATTGAATATAGTTCCTTGTGCTGTACAGTAGGACTGTGTTGTTTTTCCATCCTATATATAATGGTTTACATCTGCTAATCCCAAACTCTCAATCCGTTCCTCCCCCTCCGCCCCTTCCCCCAAGGTTTTCTTATAAAGAGGAAAAGAATTATGATTTTACTTAGGGGCTTAGGTTGGATATATTCTTTCACTCAGCAAGCATTTACTATGTGCCATGCCTTTTGAATTCAGGCAAAACATGTTCTCTCTCTGCCTACATGGAATATATAGTCTTCTGATTAACAAGTAATAGAATGAGTATAATAGTGTTTTGTTTCTTTGTAAAATCAGAAAACACCTACCAGTCCATTGCAAAACTGTTTCTAGTTTAATTTGAAGAACTGTGGTGGGCTTAGATACATGGCTAAGCCTCAGGACAAAACTGGGATTTTCTGTCATAGGTTTGATTTGTTAATCTGTAAGATAATACTATAAAATACACATACCAATTTTGGAGCCATGTCAGTTTTTCAGTGATAATTGTTTTAGATAACTTGACTTTTTATCGTTTTTTATGCAAGATATTCCTTTCTCTTTTGCCTCCTTTTGCTACTCTAGAAATGAAAAGGAAAGAAAAAGGTACATGTTAAAATTAGAAGCAACAGCCTCTTGGCTATTAATTGCAGCTGAATGTTTATGCAGCTGAATGTTTAGAGCTTAATTACTCATAGTTCCAACAGGAGTTATCTTGTGAAATATATTGAAAATGGTGGGGATTGTGAGTTGAAATTTTGATTTCTTATGTCCTTTTTTGCTATTGGAAAATTAATGGGCAGAAAAATAACACTATCTTCTATATTTATGTAGCCCCTATTACCTTCATGCTCATTTCATGTCCAGTAGTGCTATTTAAGCATTAATAAATGTTTGAAAATTATCCAAACAGATCACTATAAACCTGCAATTTCCCATCGAGATTTAAATAGCAGAAATGTTCTGGTGAAAAATGATGGAACCTGTGTTATTAGTGACTTTGGGTTGTCCATGAAGCTGACTGGAAATAGACTGGTGCGCCCAGGGGAGGAAGATAATGCAGCCATAAGTGAGGTGAGTGTATACAAAAGGTATCACACTGACATATTTTCAAAACATAATAAATTGCATTTAAAAATCCACTAACTACTCAGGACAGTTATCCTTATCCAAGTGTAGCATATTAGGAATTATAAAATTAAGATATACAGAAGACATTGCATGAAGTTCATCAATTCATTGTGGAAATCACTGCCATTCCAACTCATTTTTGTCAATATTAGTAGGAATGCTATTGAATAGGATGAATATATCACAGTTTAATTATTTAAAAAGGTTATTTTTTTTGAAAGAAAAAATTGCTAAGGTGAATTTTATTAAAATTAAAAACTTCTGCTCTGCGAAAGGTAGTGTTAAGAGAATGAAAAAAACAAGCCATAGACTGGGAGAAAATATTTGAAAAACACATATCTGACAAAGAACTTGTATCCAGAATATAAAAGAACTCTTAAAATTCAACAGTAAAGAAGACAAACAAGCCAATTAAAAAATAGAAGATCTGAACAGACACCTTACCGGAGAAGATATACAGATGGCAAATAAGCATATAAAAGTTACTCAACATCATTCCTCATTAGAGAACTGCAAATCCAAACAAGATTCCATTACATTCAAATGGTTAAAAAAAAAAACAACAATAATATCAAATGCTGGTGAAGATGTGGAGCAACAGCAACTCATTCATTGTTGGTGGGAATGCAAAAGGGTATAGCCACTTTGGAAGACATAGTCTTCCAGCAATTTACCCAATTGAGCTGACAACTTATATTCACACAGAAACCTGTACATAAACATTTTAGCAGCTTTATCCATAATAGCCAAAAACTGAGAGCAACCAAGATGTCCTAAAATGGGTATTTTATTTATTAAAAATTTGGTATAGAAAGACTCAGTGACATGCTTAGGTTCAAATAACATTGACATATTATTGACCTGAAATTTATGTATTACTTCTGGTCTAATGTATGCCCTTCAGAATATGCTACATTCTTTTTCTGAAATACATCACTCTAATTTATCAGGTTGGCACAATCAGGTATATGGCACCAGAAGTTCTAGAAGGAGCCGTGAACCTGAGGGACTGTGAATCAGCTTTGAAACAAGTAGATATGTATGCACTTGGACTAATTTATTGGGAGATATTTATGAGATGTACAGACCTCTTCCCAGGTAAGGGAAATGCTGTCAAAAATTGATGTATGTTTTGAAGTGAAGCAGTTATATTTTTTTCTACCTATATTAAATAAGTCAACTTTGATGTGTTTGTACTTTCATTTAAACCTTTAGCTCATTGCCATCTAGTGTTCAGAAACATTACTAGCAGAAGGATGTGAATCAGGAAAAACTTTTTAGAAAGTACTCCAGGTTTGCATCTGAGTATAATTTAATTAATTGTTCATAATAGCTTATCTGTGTTCAGGTTGGTTTCTCATTGCTTTAGCAGTCATTGTTTTCCTTACACAACCTCTGAGCATTTGAGAATCTGCACTTAACATTTCCTGAATTGACCCAGTAAGGAATTAGAAGTAATGAATTATCCATTGGAACACTTTTTTCTTCCTGTATTTTTTTCATTCTCCTTTTCTTTCTTTTTGTTTATTTTCTTTTCTTTTTTCTTTTTCTTTTTTTTTTTTTTTTTTGCGGTACGTGGGCTTCTCACTGTTGTGGCCTCTCCCGTTGTGGAGTGCAGGCTCAGCGGCCATGGCTCACAGGCCCAGCCGCTCCGTGGCACGTGGGATCTTCCCAGACTGGGGTACGAACCCCTGTCCCCTGCATCGGCAGGCGGACTCTCAACCACTGCGCCACCACGGAAGCCCCTCCTTTTCTTCCTTTTTAAAAAACTTCTTCCTTGTCATCATGCCTTCCTGCCTACCTTCCTTCCTTTCGTGAAAGAACACTCATTTAATGTGAATGCTTATTTGAGGCTTACTTGAAATAGCCAAATAATTGTATATTTTTTCTCCTTTTGTTAAGATTACATCACTGTCATTGTGATATAAAAATTTAAAGTAATTACCAATATGGGCACTGCAAAGTGATTTGACATAAATGGTCTTTATCTTATAGGAATAACCACATTAAAAGCATAAGAAAAGGATATAAAGTCAGTTAAACCAGCATTGGACAAATTTATGAAATGGAACTATTTAATAAAAACAGATTAGTAGTGGGGTTGAATTTTTTTGCTTTAAAAACAGTAAGCATTTAAAAATAGTTTAATTTTAAAATATAATGAAATAAATTAATAATTATTTAGATTACCTACACATCAATCAGTTATTACTTAGAAGTATATTTTCCAGTTAATTGGAAGTACGGAGTACTCAAAGTGTTTTTCTGGAAATAGCAGTGATTGCAGTAGTATCACATATTATTGGAACCATGGAACTTTTAATTTCTATTATTGGAACTTCGGCCACATTTTTAAAAAATCCTAATCCAGAATTTCTGGTTTTTCGAAGCATGTCTGACTAAAATGATTTTTGTATCAGCTTTAGTTAGTACGTTGCTATCAGCAACATTTTTTGAACAATTACTGATTCAAAGAATATCTGTTGCTTTTGGACTGATAAATAATAAAATGCAATATCAGATGTTTGAAAAATAAGACAATTAAATCTTGTTTGAAGAATATTATTATAATAGAAATATAGGATGAATTGAAATAGTACTAGAAAGAATTTAAAAAGGAAAAAGAAATTGGGGGTTACTTTTAAATGTATACAGAATTTCAGTTTAGGAAGATGGAAAAAGTTCTGGAGATGGATGCACAACATTGTGAATGCACCTAGTGCCACAGAACTGTACACTCAGAAATGGTTAAAATGGTAAATTTTATGTTATGTACATTTAACCAAAATTTAAAATAAAAATAAAGGAAAAAGAAGAGAGTTGCAATAAGATACCCTGTAATCTTCGGTATGGAAATGGGGAGGAAGAGGCATATGTGAGAGAAAATGTAGAAAAGGAAGCTGTGGTTCTGGTTAGCCATTGGAAGACAGTCTAGGGAGTTGAGAAATACTGAGAGGTCTGAGAAATAGGGTGGCAGCCAGGAGCTTAGGAAAGAGTACTGGTTTACATTGGAAAGAGGAGTTAATTGTGGGGACTTTTGGTTGGGGTATTGATAGACAACTGAAAAAATTGTTATTGAAGAGCTTAAAAGAATGAAGAATTTAAGATTAAAATGATATTTGGGAATTACCTACATAGAGATGGTAATTGAGAATTTATAAGTGGATGCAGTCCCCTAAAAGAATAAATGAAGAGAGAGAAACATTGGTGAGTAAAGACTGAATATTAGGTGACCTCCCCCTCCCCCATCATAGGAAGACAAATGGACATAGAAGACAAATGGACAGAAAAATAGTGAGGAAACTGAGAAATCTTACTATCTTGGACGTCAGTGTTAGAAAGTATTAAGAACCAATATTAGTAGAAACATATGGAATTGAAAGGTCAAAAGGAAGTGGAACTGAGGAATGATCTTGGAATTTGAATAGGAGGAGGTCATTGGTATTCTTAGAGGAGTTTCTGTGGAATAGGGAAGACAGAAATATTACTGGGTGTAGGAGGAAAAGAGTGCTAAAAAAGCACAGGCAGAGGATACAGGGTACTTCTAAAATTTTTAACAGTGAAATGGGGTGTAAGTTGAAAAAATGTTTTCCACAAACATATGAATAAGCCTAAAGAATAGCATATATTAGTGGAAAAATTCTTATAAAATATTTTTTAAACTTCTATGATAGAACTCCAAATGCAAGACATGCTTTTATTATTATTCCATTTTATTGAATGGAAGCAGTTTGTTATAAAGGCTGCCTCTCTCTGTAAAATATTAACAATATAAATGAATTAGGATCTATATTACAAAGAGCAGCAAAGAAGGAAGAAAAACAGAAGGCAAGAGAAAGAAAAAGGAGGAAGAGAACAAGCATAACTTAAGAAGGGGATTAAAACGTTCCTAACTGCTTAGAGACATAATTAACAAGAAACAGATGAGAACCATGAAGATTTAGTAGAAATTTATAATTCTTAATGTCATTCCATTTCCAAAACAAGATTGTGCATCAGTTTTATTTAGCAAGTTTTCTAATTATAATTTACACCCGATTAAAACAGATAAGTAAAATTGTATTAAATATTTATTCTATTGAAGAGCATTTGAGGAAAAAATAACACTTGGAAGGTGTGTATGTGTGTTGTGTATATGTCTCAGAAAGACAGAAGAGATATATTAGTAAGTATCTTACAGTTCACAGATGGTATGGGTTGAGGGTTTATCATATGAGATTTCATGAAAGAAAGTGATACACTAACTGGCAGGATGAAATACTTTAGTTTTGTCTTTCAAGTTCAGTGTTGATAGTTATTGATCAGAAATAAGTATCTGCTTAAATCTTTGTAGAATATGTGAAAATACCATTTGTATTTATAGATAGTTCAATATTCCAAAAACTTTGGGCTATGCTACATAAATTATAGAATTACTCTTTGTAAATCTTTTTTAATATTGGTGGAGGGCAAGTGTACAGGGTTTTTTTGAATATTCAAATTGAAGCATAAAACTTCAATTACATGCTTTGTAATGTACTTTCTATCTGGGTCGTTATAAATTTTGTATTGTCTCCACATGAGTGAGATAAGGAAGGCAGACATTTCCATTTTGCTGACAGGAAAACTGAAACACAGAATAGATAAACGGCTTTTCCTAGGTAGAGATGAAGCCAAGATTAGAACCTAAATGCCTTACCTCCTTCCTGGTATTCTTTCTTCTAATTTATCTTGTCATTTTAATGGTATTGGGGGAGGGACAAGGAGACAGGAAGAGTCTATTTCTCTTGTGTTCTTTGCCAAGATTTTGACTAAACGATTGGTTTTCTACATGTTGGTCCCAGAGGTCTTCTGTGTGGCTCAATATGTTAATTAAGTTTAATTTGACAACATTTTGTAAAAATCATAAGTCTTTTATCACAAGCTGCTGATTGTGCATATTGGTGATGAATAGGGCTGTTAAACAGTGGTAGAATAGTTAATGATATTTTAAAATCCTTGATCTAGGTACTACTTATTAAGGGGAAAAATCAGTTTATTGACTTTTTGTCAAATGGTCATTATCATAAAAATTTTTGTGACATATGAAAAATCTGGCTAGACTATAATAGAGTCAGTGATGTAATGAGACATGACTGTACCACCCACCCATTTATATTTAGTTCTGCAGACATGTTTGTTGTACTAGATCTTGGACTTTCTCCTCATATTCACCACCCTCAACCCCAGTATGGGATAAGAATTCAGTTTTAAGTGTTAAACCTCATGTATATAATAATGTCCACCCCCACCCCCAAATTCACTAATACTAGAAACCATTTAAAAATAGCTGCCCATTATTGTAACTACCATCTAATTTATAACAAACATTTAATTTATCAAACAAAGACTATTCTAAATAGAGCTTTTACTAATAGTGCAT
Source organism: Monodon monoceros (assembly GCF_005190385.1). Lineage (NCBI taxonomy): Eukaryota > Metazoa > Chordata > Mammalia > Artiodactyla > Monodontidae > Monodon > Monodon monoceros. The sequence continues at coordinate 33,090,734 of NW_021703772.1, read as the reverse complement.
AAAACCCACAACGGGGTCTCTTTATAATTATAAATTTTACTCTTATCTTTTTTTTAAAAAAAATACACAGGTGAATCTGTACCAGAGTACCAGATGGCTTTTCAGACAGAGGTTGGAAACCATCCCACTTTTGAAGATATGCAGGTTCTGGTGTCTAGGGAAAAACAGAGACCCAAGTTCCCAGAAGCTTGGAAAGAAAATAGCCTGGTAAGGAAAAACTAAATTATTGAAAAAGAGGACTTATGATGAAGATGTTCAAATGTTGCTTGAAGAAAAAATAGATTGCTAATAATGGTAATGGTTTTTAGAGTTGTCTACTGCCAGAAATACAACTTACTTGATTTGTATGCTATTATATATTTTCAAAGAGGCACTAACTGTTGTGTCTGAAGTTTGCTACATTGGGTAACAGCTAGAATAATTAACATGATAATATTTTAAATATTATTGAAATTCCATTCCATTTATCCTCTTGAGAGTGGTACCAAAAATGTTAATTAGTGCAGACTTACATATTCAAGGACTAATTGAAATTTAAACTGCACCAAAAAGAAAACAAAGTACCACATATAAATTCTGCTTATTAAAAATGCAGTTCACAATGCTGAAATATTTTCAGAAGCTCCTGCCATTTCAGTAAATTGTTGCTACAACACTAAAAACATCTTACAGACATTTGCATATAAGACATACATCCACACACTCTCACACTTTCTCATTTTTTTTTTTAACATGAGTAGGATCATCCACTATCATTTCTGAAGCTTATTTTTTCACTTAGTTTTTCATGTCAGTACATATATAGATGTATCACTTTCTGTCCATTTGATCAGCATTCCATTATATGTCATAATTATTGAATTGCCCTCTTATTAATGACAGTACCCTGTATTTCTTATTTTAAACTATTTTTTAAATTTAATTTTATTTATTTTTGTATACAACGGGTTCTTATTAGTTATCCATTTTATACATATTAGTGTATACATGTCAATCCCAATCTCCCAATTCATCACACCACCCCACTACCACCACCACCACCACCACTTTCCCCCTTTGAAGTCCATACGTTTGTTCTCTACATCCGTCACTCAATTTCTGCCCTGCAAACCGGTTCATCTGTACCATTTTTCTAGTTTCCACATACATGTGTTAATATATGATATTTGTTTTTCTCTTTCTGACTTACTTCACTCTGTATGACAGTGTCTAGATCTATCCATGTCTCTACAAATGACCCAGTTGCGTTCCTTTTTATGGCTAAGTAATATTTCATTGTATATATGTACCACACCTTCTTTATCCATTCATCTGTCAATGGGCATTTAGGTTGCTTCCACGACCTGGCTATTGTAAATAGTGCAGCAATAAACATTGGGGTGCATGTGTCTTTTTTAATTATGGTTTTCTCTAGGTATGTGCCCAGTAGTGGGATTGCTGGGTCATATGGTAATTCTATTTTTAGTTTTTTAAGGAACCTCCATACTGTTCTCCATATTGGCTGTTATCAATTTACATTCCCACCAACAGTGCAAGAGGGTTCCCTTTTCTCCACACCCTCTCCAACATTTGTTGTTTGTAGATTTTCTGATGATGCCCATTCTAACTGGTGTGAGGTGATACATCACTGTAGTTTTGATTTGCACTTCTCTAATAATTAGTGATGTTGAGCAGCTTTTCATGTGCTTCTTGGCCATCTGTATGTGTTCTTTGGAGAAATGTCTATATAGGTCTTCTGCCCATTTTTGGATTGGGTTGTTTGTTGTTTTAATATTGAGCTGCATGAGCTGTTTATATATTTGGGAGATTAATCCTTTCTCCATTGATTCATTTGCAAATATTTTCTCCCATTCTAAGGGTTGCCTTTTCGTCTTGTTTATGGTTTCCCTTGCTGTGCAAAAGCTTTTAAGTTTCATCAGGTCCCATTTGTTTAGTTTTGTTTTTATTTCCATTATTCTAGGAGGTGGATCAAAAAAGATCTTCCTGTGATTTATGTCAAAGAGTGTTCTTCCTATGTTTTCCTCTAAGAGTTTTATAGTGTCCAGTCTTACTTTTAGGTCTCTAATCCATTTTGAGTTTATTTTTGTGTATGGTGTTAGGGAGTGTTCTAATTTCATTCTTTTACACGTAGCTGTCCAGTTTTCCCAGCACCACTTAATGAAGAGACTGTCCTTTCTCCATTGTATATCCTTGCCTCCTTTGTCATAGATTAATTGACCATAGGTGCGTGGGTTTATCTCTGGGCTTTCTATCCTGTTTCATTGCTCTATATTTCTGTTTTTCTGCCAGTACCATACTGTCTTGATTACTGTAGCTTTGTAGTATATTCTGAAGTTAGGGAGTCTAATTCCTCCAGCTCCATTTTTTTCCCCTCAAGACTGTTTTGGCTACTTGGGGTCTTTTGTGTCTCCATACAAATTTTAAGATTTTTTGTTCTAGTTCTGTTAAAAATGCCATTGGTAATTTGATGGCTATTTCATTGAATCTGTAGATTGCTTTGGGTAGTATAGTCATTTTAACAATAGAGATTCTTCCAATCCAAGAGGATGGTATATCTCTCCATCTGTTGATATCATCTTTAATTTCTTTCAACAGTGTCTTTTTTTTTTTGCTGTACATGGGCCTCTCACTGTTGTGGCATCTCCCGTTGTGGAGCACAGGCTTCGGACTCGCAGCCTCAGCGGCCATGGCTCACGGGCCCAGCCGCTCCGCAGCATGTGGGATCATCCCAGACCAGGGCACGAACCCGTGTCCCCTGCATCGGCAGGCAGACTCTCAACCACTGTGCCACCAGGGAAGCCCTCAACAGTGTCTTATAGTTTTCTGCATACAGGTCTTCTGTCTCCCTAGGTAGGTTTATTCCTAGGTATTTTATTCTTTTTGTTGCAGTGGTAAATGGGAGTGTTTCCTTAATTTCTGTTTCACATTTTTCATCATTAGTGTATAGGAATGCAAGAGATTTCTGTTCATTAATTTTGTATCCTACAACTTTACCAAATTCATTGATTAGCTCTAGTAGTTTTCTGGTGGCATCTTTAGGATTCTCTGTGTATAGTATCATGTCATCTGCAAACAGTGACAGTTTTACTTCTTCTTTTCCAATTTGTTTTCCTTTCATTTCTTTTTCTTCTCTGATTGCCGTGGCTAGGACTTCCATAACTATGTTGAATAATAGTGGTGAGAGGAGACATCCTTGTCTTCTTCCTGATGTTACAGGAAATGCTTTCAGTTTTTCACCATTGAGAATGATGTTTGCTGTGGGTTTGTCGTATATGGCCTTTATTATGTTGAGGTAGGTTCCCTCTATGCCCACTTTCTGGAGAGTTTTTATCATAAATGGTGTTGAATTTTGTCAAAAGCTTTTTCTGCGTCTATTGAGATGATTATACGGTTTTTATTCTTCAATTTGTTAATATGGTGTATCACATTGACTGATTTGCATATATTGAACAATCCTCGCATCCCTGGGATAAATCCCACTTGATCATGGTGTATGATCCTTTTAATGTGCTGTTGGATTCTGTTTGCTAGTATTTTGTTGAGGATTTTTGCATTTATATTCATCAGTGATATTGCTCTATAATTTTCTTTTTTGTAGTATCTTTGTCTGGTTTTGGTATCAGGGTGATGGTGGCCTCATAGATTGAGTTTGGGAGTGTTCCTTCCTCTGCAATTTTTTGGAAGAGTTTATGAAGGATGGGTGTTAGCTCTTCTCTAAATGTTTGATAGAATTCACCTGTGAAGCCATCTGGTCCTGGGCTTTTGTTTGTTGGAAGATTTTTAATCACAGTTTCAATTTCATTACTTGTGATTGGTCTGTTTATATTTTCTATTTCTTCCTGGTTCAGTCTTGGAAGGTTATACCTTTCTAAGAATTTGTCCATTTCTTCCAGGTTGTCCATTTTATTGGCATAGAGTTGCTTGTAGTAGTCTCCTCGGATGCTTTGTATTTCTGCGGTGTCTGTGGTAACTTCTCCTTTTTCATTTCTAGTTTTAAGTCCTCTCCCTCTTTTTCTTGATGAGTCTGGCTAATGGTTTATCAATTTTGTTTATCTTCTCAAGAACTAGCCTTTAGTTTTATTGATCTTTGCTGTTGTTTTCTTTGTTTGTATTTCATTTATTTCTGCTCAGATTGTTATGATTTCTTTCCTTCTGCTAACTTTGGGTTTTGTTTGTTCTTTCTCTAGTTCCTTTAGGTGTAAGGTTAGATTATTTATTTGAGATTTTTCTTGTTTCTTGAAGTAGGCTTGTATAGATATAAACTTCCCCCTTAGAACTGCTTTTGCTGCATCCCATAGGTTTTGGATCATCATGTTTTCATTGTCATTTGTCTCCAGGTATTTTTTAATTCCTCTTTGATTTCTTCAGTGATCTCTTGGTTATTTAGTAACATATTGTTTAGCCTCCATCTGTTTGTGTTTTTACGTTTTTCTTCTGTTGAATTCATTTCTAATCTCATAGCATTGTGGTCAGAAAAGATGCTTGATATGATTTCAATTTTCTTAAGTTTACTGAGGCTTGATTTGTGACCCAAGATGTGATCTATCCTGGAGAGTGTTCCATGCGCACTTGAGAAGAGAGTGTAATCTGCTGTTTTTGGATGGAATGTCCTATAATTATCAATTAAATCGACCTGGTCTGTTGTGTCATTTAAAGCTTCTGTTCCCTTATTTATTTTCATTTTGGATGATCTGTCCATTGGTATAAGTGAGGTATTAAAGTCCCCCACTATTATTGTGTTACCGTCGATTTCCTCTTTTATAGCTGTTGGCATTTGCCTTATGTACTGAGGTGCTCGTATGTTGTGTGCATATATATTTATATTTGTTATATCTTCTTCCTGGATTGATCCCTTGATCATTATGTAGTGTCTTTCCTTGTCTCTTGTAACATTCTTTATTCTAAAGTCTATTTTATCTGATATGAGTATTGCTACTCCAGCTTTCTTTTGATTTCCATTTGCATGGATTATCTTTTTCGATCCCCTCACTTTCAGTCTGAATGTGTCCCTAAGTGTGAAGTGGGTCTCTTGTAGACAGCATATATAGATGGGTCTTGTTTTTGTATCCTTTCAGCAAGCCTGTGTCTTTTGGTTGGAGCATTTAATCCATTCACGTTTAAGGTAATTATCGATATGTATGTTCCTATGACCATTTTCTTAATCGTTTTGGGTTTGTTTTTGTAGGTCCTTTTCTTCTCTTGTGCTTCCCACTTAGAGAAGGTCCTTTAGCATTTGTTCTGGAGCTGGTTTGGTGGTGCTGCTTTCTCTTAGCTTTTGCTTGTGTGTAAAGCTTTTGATTTCTCCATCGTATCTGAATGAGATCCTTGCTGGGTAGAGAAATCTTGGTTGTAGGGTCTTCCCTTTCATCACTTTAAGTATATCATGCCACTCCCTTCTGGCTTGTAGAGTTTCTGCTGAGAAATTAGCTGTTAACCGTATGGGAGCTCCCTTGTATATTATTTGTCATTTTTCCCTTGCTGCTTTCAATAAATTTTCTTTGTATTTAATTTTTGCCAGTTTTATTACTATGTGTCTCAGCGTGTTTCTCCTTGGGTTTATCCTGTATGGGACTCTCCTGGACTTGGGTGGCTATTTCCTTTCCCATGTTGGGGAAGTTTTCAACTATAATCTCTTCAGATACTCTCTCGGGTGCTTTCTCTCTCTCTTCTCCTTCTGGGACCCATATAATGCAAATGTTGTTGCATTTAATGTTGTCCCAGAGGTCTCTTAGGTTGTGTTCATTTCTTTTCATTCTTTTTTGTTTATTCTGTTCCCCAGCAGTTTATTCCACCATTCTGTCTTTCAGGTCACTTATCTGTTCTTCTGCCTCAGTTATTCTGCTCTTGATTCCTTCTAGTGTATTTTTCATTTTAGTTATTGTATTGTTCATCTCTGTTTGTTTGTTCTTTAATTTTTCTATGGCTTTATTAAACCTTTCTTGCATCTTCTCGATTTTTGCCTCCATTGTTTTTCCGAGGTCCTGGATCAACTTTACTATCATTATTCTGAATTCTTTTTCTGGAACGTTGCCTATCTGCACTTCATTTAGGTTTTTTTCTGGGGTTTTATGTTGTTCCTTCATCTGGTACATAGCCCTCTGCCTTTTCATTTTGTCTATCTTTCTGTGAATGTGGTTTTTGTTCCACAGGCTGCAGGATTGTAGTTCTTCTGGCTTGTGCTGTCTGCCTTCTGGTGGATGAGGCTATTTAAGAGGCTTATGCAAGTTTCCTGATGGGAGGGACTGGTGGTGGGTAGAGATGGCTGTTGCTCTGGTGGGCAGAGCTCAGTATAACTTTAATCTGCTTGAGTGCTGATGGGTGGGGCTGCGTTCTCCCCCTGTTGGTTGTTTGGCCTGAGGCAACACAACACTGGAGCCTACCCGGGCTCTTTGGTGGGGCTAATGGCGGACTCTGGGAGGGCTTACACCAAGCAGTACTTCACACAACTTCTGCTGCCAGTTTCCTTCTCTGCACAGTGAACCACAGCCACCCCCCACCTCTGCAGGAGACCCTCCAATACTAGCAGGTAGGTGTGGTTCAGTCTCCCCTGGGGTCACTGCTCCTTCCCCTGAGTCCCGACACGCCCACTACTTTGTGTGTGCCCTCCAAGAGTGGAGTCTCTGTTTCCCGCAGTTCTGTCGAAGTCCTGCAGTCAAATCCCTGTAGCCTTCAAAGTCTGATTCTCTAGGAATTCCTCCTTCTGTTGCCGGAACCCCAGGTTGGAAAGCCTGACAGGGGGCTCAGGACCTTCACTCCAGTGGGTGGACTTCTGTGGTATAAGTGTTCTCCCGTCTGTGAGTCAGCCACCCATCAGCTATGGGATTTGATTTTACTGTGATTGCATCCCTCATACTGTCTCATTGTGGCTTCTCCTTTGTCTTTGGCTGTGGGGTATCTTTTGTGGTGAGTTCCAGTGTCTTCCTGTCAGTGATTGTCCAGCAGCTAGCTGTGATTCTGGTGTTCTCGCAAGAGGGAGTGAGAGCACGTCTTTCTACTCCACCATCTTGGTTCCAATCTCTACAAGTAATTTCTTGATTATAGTTAAAGAACAAAACTGAGAAAGTTTTCATTAAGCAATATACATCATTTTACTACATATTTTCACATTTTAATTGGAGGTTGTCTTGGTAGGATTAGTATATTTTCATTCTGGATACTGGGGTCGTGGCATGTTGGACAAAAGCTAGAGAGATTTTATATGTTTCCAGATAGATTTAGATTGAGTATTTTTTCCATTGGTCATCTTTGTTAGTAGATTACCTACAAGGTAGCCTTCTACTTCAAATGAGATTGAAATCTTCAGGTATGAGACAGTTGAAGACCTATTCCCAAGCTTGTATGCTCAAGATTGCCACCAATCTGTAGTCCCTGCTGTGGGAACTGGGACAGATTTTTAAGAGGTCCCTGACGTTAGGTGAGAGGCTGAATCCTTTATCAGGATTCATTAGATGTGCCAGCCTCATAGTAGAGTACACTTCAAAGAAAAGTCTCTTTGTGAAATTTTATCTAGTAAAATACAACTTCATCTGCCTTAAATTGTTTTATTTCATCAGAGAAATTGGACTCCTTTTTCTGAAGTATCTTTTAGCAACCCTACCATTGTGGGATATGCATATTTTTCTGAAAACTTTTTACTTTCAATTTAGATGAGGTTGCTGAGTAAGAAAAAAGTAGTATTTGGTTCACTTCCAATTAATCCATTTAAAATCTAATGTGCTACAGTCAATAGAACTGTTGCTTCTATGCAATGAGAATCCAGTACTAGAGTTAGATAGCAAATACATAGTTTTATAAAATGAGAAATATACCCCCTTTTTTTTTTTTTTTTTTTTTTGCGGTACGTGGGCCTCTCACTGTTGTGGCCTCTCCCGTTGTGGAGCACAGGCTCCGGTCGCGCAGGCTCAGTGGCCATGGCTCACGGGCCCAGCCGCTCCGCGGCATGTGGGATCTTCCCGGACCGGGGCACGAACCTGTGTCCTCTGCATCAGCAGGCGGACTCTCAACCACTGCGCCACCAGGGAAGCCCTGTAGTTACTTTAAAAAAATTTTTTTTTATTGATTGATTTGTTTTATTTATTTATTTTGGCTGTGCTGCGTCTTCATTGCTGTGCATGGGCTTTTCTCTAGTTGCGCCGAGCAGGGGCTACTCTTCATTGTGGTGCACGTGCTTCTCATTGTGGTGACTTCTCTTGTTGTGGAGTGTGGGCTCTAGATGCGTGGGCTTCAGTAGTTCTGGCGCGTGGGCTTAAGTAGTTTTGGCTCATGGGCTCTAGAGCGCAGGCTCAGTAGTTGTGGTGCCTGGGCTTCGTTGCTCCATGGCATGTGGGATCTTCGCTGACCAGGGATTGAGCCCGTGTCCCCTCCATTGGCAGGTGGATTCTTAACCACTGCGCCACCAGGGAAGCCCCCTATATAGTTACTTTACCAGTGTTCTTTAGTTCTTTATATGGCTTCAAGTTATTGTCTAGTGTCCTTTCACTTGAGTCTGAATGATTCCCTTTAGCATTTCTTTCTTTTTTAAAAAATTTATTTATTTTTGGCTGCATTGTGTGTTCATTGCTGCGTGCAGGCTTTCTCTAGTTTCAGCGAGCAGGGGCTACTCTTCCTTGCACAGGCTTCTCATCACAGTGGCTTCTCTTGTTGCGGAGCACGGGCTGTAGGTGAGTTGGCTTCAGTAGTTGTAGCATGCAGGCTCAGTAGTTGTGGCACTCGGGCTTAGTTGCTACATGGCATGTGGGATCTTCTCAGACCAGGGCTCAAACCCTTGTCCCCTGCATTGGCAGGCGGATTCTAATTTCTCTTTCACTATTGAAGGATAGTTTTCCCTGATATAGAATTCTTGGGAATTCTACAGAAAACACTTGTTTTCTTTCAGCACTTTAAACAATGTCATACCATTGCCTTCTGACTTCCATGGTTTCTAATGAGAGATTAACTGTTACCTTTTTTGAGGATCCCTTATACATTTCAAGTTGCTTCTCTTGCTGCTTCATGAGTCTCTCTTTATCTTTGGCTTTTTATAATTTGATTATAATGTGTCTCAGTATGGAACTCTGCTTTGAGTTCCTTGAGTTTCTTGGATGTGTAGACTCATTTCTTTTATTAAATTTGGGAAGTTATTGACGATTATTTCTTCAAATATTCTTTCTCCAATTTCTCTTCTTCTGGGGCTCTCATTATGTGTATTTTGGTGCGATTAACGGTGCCTCACAAGTTTTATAGGCTGTGTTCATTTTCTTCATTCTTTTTCTGTTTCTGCTTCTCAGATTGCATAATTTTTATATCCTATCTTCAAGTTTAGTAATTCTTTTTTCTCTCTGCTCAGATCTGCTGTCAACCACTCTAGTGAATTTTTCATTTCCATTTTTGTACTTTTGCGCTCACAAGTGTCTTTTTAATTCCTTTTTATAAGTCCTGTCTCTTTATTGCTCTTCTCCATTTGTTGAGACATTGTTTTCCTGGTTTCCTATAATTCTTTGTCCATGGTTTCCTTAGTTCTTTGAGCATATTTAAAGTCTTTGCTAGTAACTCCAATGTCTGTATTTCCTGAGGACAGTTTCTGTTCATTTCTTCTGTCCTGTGAATGGGGCATACTTTCTTGTTTCTTCCCATGCTTTGTAATTTTTTGTTTAAAATTGTATGTTTTGGATATCATTATGGGCAAAAAGGAAACAAAAGAAAAATATTCTCCAAGTCTTTGGAGATTAGCTCTGTGTTGGGGCTCTCTGTTAACACTTATCCAGGCCTTTTACAATTCTGCCTTAGCCTTCACTTTCTGCTAGTGCTGAGCCTAAATACTTCCTACTGGCTGAGCCAGCCAGTTATGAAACCTTATAGTCTTCTCTGAGCATGCATCCTGCCCTGGACCTGTGTGTGGTTTTCTAGATTCCCCAGTATATTTGGAAGCTTTTCAATGCCCTTATTCCCCAAAGTTTCTCCACCCAGCTTTAACTCCCTGACTTTCAGCATTTTTGTTGTGTGCTTCAACTATTATATTTTGCCCCAGGCTATAGTACTTGTTCATTTGGCTTTCAGTGTTTTCAGGGAATGTTCTCCTCTTAGTCATAGCTACTTCCCTGTCCTGAGAGAATTCTGAGTTAGGCAGAACAAAGATAGACCTCTTGAATCAGTCCTTCAGGGAACTCATAGACATGTCAAAACAGCATAATTCCTTTGAAACAAGATCACTCTTCTCCCTCTGGGACCAGGTACCCACCTTGGGAACATGCACAGCCATGTTCATATCTGCCAACACTCCAGGGCAGGGGAGAGTTCTCCTCACCACAGAGTTCTCCTACCGTTTCAGTGGCCTTTCTTTTTCCAGTTATATTTTTAGTTGGTTGCTGTAATATTTGACTAACTTCCAGAGTTTCAGTAAAGTTGAGTTTGATAATATTTGCCAGTTATTGGTGCTTCTTGGGAGGAAAGCCCCCCAAAGTTCCTTCGTCTGCCATTTTGACTGAGGTCCTCATAGAATGAACTAGGTAATATCCTCCCCTGTTTGATTTTCTGGAAGACTTGTGTAGACTTGGCATTAATTTTTTCTTACATGTTTGGTAGAATTCATTCAGAAAGCCATCCAGGCCTGGTGTTTCTTGGTGGGAAAGTTTTAAAATACAAATTTACCTTTCTTAATAGATATAGGAAATATTCAGGTAATCTATCCCTTCTTGAGTGAGCTTTGGCAGTCTTTTTTTTCTTCTTTTAATTTTTTATTGGAGTATAGTTGATGGCAGTTTGTGTCTTGGAAGGAATTTGTTTCATCTAAATTTCATCTAAATTGTCAAGGCTGCTCTCAGTATTTGTTTGAAGACCTAACTTCCCATTGGTGACTTAATACTGTTTATTTCATTAGTCTTCTCTCAATGACTTTTCCCCTTATTCTGGGGTATTCAACATTGCTTTACTCTATTTCTGGAAGTTTTATCCAACCAAATTATTGTTTTTTAGACCCTCAAAGTCCTCCTTATAGTCACCCTCTTTGAATTCTCAGTTATTTTTCTAATTTTTCCTTTTCCCAATTTCTTATTAGTAACTTCTAAGCCTTTACTTGTGTTAATGACTTACCAACTATGATTTTAACATTGTTTGGAACTTGTAATAGATTTTCTTCAAAAAAATCAACTTTCAAATTTTGTAGCAGAACCCATTTATCCACTGGGAACTTTCCTGCACCAGCATAGCTTAGAGTCAGCATAGGATAATGTATAAATTGTGGAGCTATGCTGCCTGGCCTTTGATCTTAACTTTGCCATGTGTCCTAATTTCTCCTCTGGGCCTCTTTTCTTGCATCTGAAAAATGGAGGTGATAATAGTATTTACTTTATATAAGAATTAAATGAGTTAAAACAATCTAGTACAAAGTTAGAACTCATCAATTATTTACTACTATTATTCATCAACAATGACTGTGTTAAAAATGGAAACTTCTGGGCTTCCTGGTGGCACAGTGGTTGAGAGTCCACCTGCTGATGCAGGGGACACGGGTTCATGCCCCGGTCTGGGAGGATCCCACATGCCGCAGAGCGGCTGGGCCCGTGAGCCATGGCCACTGAGCCTGTGCATCCAGAGCCTGTGCTCCGCAATGGGAGAGGCCACAACAGTGAGAGCCCCGCGTACCGCAAAAAAAAAAAAAAAAAAAAAAAAAAAAAAGGAAACTTCTTAGAGGTAGGGAGCAGTGCTTCTGTTTACCTGATTTTTTTCATCATCCAACACAATGCCTTGATGACTGTCCTTTTTTGGTCTCATTTTTTTAAAAAGAATTTTATCAAATTATTTCCCAACTGTATAACGAAAAATAACAAATTTTATCCATCTTCAGTGTCTCTGTTTCCTCAAGGTATAGAAAACTCAGTGTATAATTTCTAACTACTTGGATATTGGTGTTTCTGAGCTTTTCTGGGCCAGCAAGCAGTTGGTGAATGGGGCTCTGTAAAATAGATAGTGCTTTATTTTTGAAAAGGAAAGGGTCACTTTTAGTTTTGTGTGTAAAGGTGTCCAGATCTTTGCTTTAGAAAGATTTCATTGTGTATGCTTCAGTGTTGCACTTTATGTTTAGTAATTAAGAACATGGATGAAGCTATAAATTTGTATGTGGGGATATGTGGTGTATATGTGCTTGAAAAAAACCAAGAGTTTCTCTGGAAGAATACTCAAGAAATGGGTGATATTTGTTGCCTGTAGAGAGGGAAAATGGGTGGTTGGTGGATAGGGATGGGAGGGAGATTGTATTCCCTTTTTGACCTTTTCAGTTTAGTGACATATTATCAATACATACATTACCCATTTAAAAAAAGTCATTTAGGGGCTTCCCTGGTGGCGCAGTGGTTGAGAGTCCACCTGCCGATGCAGGGGACACGGGTTCGTGCCCCGGTCCGGGAAGATCCCACATGCCGCGGAGCGGCTAGGCCCGTGAGCCATGGCCACTGGGCCTGCATGTCCAGAGCCTGTGCTCCGCAACAGGAGAGGCCACAACAGTGAGAGGCCCACGTAGGGACTTCCCTTGTGGCCCAGCAGTTAAGACTCCGCACTCCCAGTGCAGGGGGCCCAGGTTCAATCCCTGGTCAGGAAACTAGATCCCACATGCTGCAACTAAGAGCCCGCATGCCAGAACTAAAGATGCCTCGTGCCACAACTGAAAAAGATCCCACATGCTGCAACTAAAGATCCCGCACACCACAACGAAGATCCCGAACGAGGCAACAAAGATACCATCCCGTGTGCTGCAACTAAGACCAGCCACGGTCAAATAAATAAATATATATTTTTTAAAAAGTTATTTTTAGCAATACAAAAAATATGCAGTGAAAACTCTTACACTCACCTCAGACATCCAAAAACCCCTCTGGAGAAGCAACCACTGTTAAATTCCTTCTGTAGACTTCCAGAAATGTCTGTTTATTACAAGACTATATGTTTTTATATCCTTTTCTAACATACTAATGGGAATTACTATACCCACTTAACCTATTTTCCTTAGCAATTGGGAACATATACATCTTCCTAATTCTTTTAATGCTGCATAGTAACCATTATACCATAAATTTTTAGCAGATTGCTGTTAGAGGACATGTAGGTAGTTTCCAGCTTTTGCAGTTATAAATGACAACTGCAGTGAACATCTTATACATGGATTTTTCTGCAAATGTAAAAGTGTAGTTGAGGAATAAATTCCTGGAAGTAGTATTGCTGGATCAAAGGGTAAATACATTTGAAGTTTGTTATTGCCAGATTACCCTCCAAACTGATGGCACTCCCAATAATAATATATATTGGGAGCCTGTTTTCCCATCACTAACACTTTGTGTTACAAAATTTTATTTATCGTTGTTAATGTGGTAGGTAAAAATGGATCTTGTTTTGATTTGTAACTAGTAAATAGTAGAGCCACAATTTGAAGCCAGGATCTTAATTGAGCTGGTACTGATACTACAAAGCTGGAACTAATATTCTTAACTACTACATTGTATGTACTACCTCAACATGGTGAATAATTGAGCATGTTGAGCATTTTAGCATATATATATATTTTTTTAAAGTACGTGGGCCTCTCACTGCTGTGGCCTCTCCCGTTGCAGAGCACAGGCTCCGGACGCACAGGCTCAGCGGCCATGGCTCATGGGCCCAGCCGCTCCGCGGCATGTGGGATCTTCCCGGACTGGGGCGCGAACCCGTGTCCCCTGCATCGGCAGGTGGACTCTCAACCACTGCGCCACCAGGGAAGCCCTAGCATATATATTTTTTAAATTAATTAATTAATTTTATTTTTGGCCGTGTTGGGTCTTCGCTGCTGCACGCGGGCCCCCTCCAGTTGCAGCGAGCGGGGGCCACTCTTCGTCGCGGTGTGCGGGCCCCCCACTGCGGCGGCCTCTCCTGCCGTGGAGCGAGGGCTTCAGGAGTTGTGGCTCCCGGGCTCCAGAGTGCAGGCCCAGTAGCTGCGGCGCACGGGCCCAGCTGCTCCGCGGCACGTGGGATCCTCCCGGACCAGGGCTCGAACCTGCGTCCCCCACATTGGCGGCGGACTCCCAACCACTGCACCACCAGGGAAGCCCTAGCATATTTTTAAGGTATTTGCATTTTTTGTTTATGTGCACTTTGTCTATATTCCTATTATGGATTTACTATCATTTTTTTAAGTGTCTTCTTACTGGCAAGCATCATAGAAATAATTGATTCAGCCAGGAAACATCAAAAGATGCTAAAACTAGTGGGTGAAAAGTTGAATGCAGGGCAGGATATTTACAGAGCTTTGAGTACTTCCCCCGCAAACGGTGATTGATTATTAAAGGGAAAATGGAACTTTACAGTGAAGAAACCTGGCAGACACCAACTCAGTCATGTGATCAAGCTTAACTTCTCTAGTAATGGGACAAATCAAAAATGTGTACCACATGATAGGATTCAATGAGAAGAACACAGCATCTCTTCTGTGATTTTCTGCCAAAGATGCAAACTTTGATCATGAGGAAACATCAGATAAGTTGAGGAACATTTTAAAAAGTAACTGGCCTATAATCTTCAAAAATGTCAAGATCATGAAGGACAAGAAAAGTAAGTTTGAAATTATTTCAAAATTTAAAAAATTCCTCTTTTCATAACTTGGGACCAGTTCGTTTTTTCAAACCAATATTAAAATCCACTAAGGTAAATGTATAACTAGGTTTTAGAGGTATATTTGTCACAAAAAGTTAGTTATAATTGATTCTTGAGTTTCTTTTATTATCTTCAAATCCAAGTCCGTTTTAAATCCATTATATACAGTCTTTCCTCATTATTCATGAATTTCATATTTGGAATTCAACTACTTGCTAAAGTGTATTTGTAGTCCTGAAATCAACACTCAGAACACTGTCCCAGTCATTTGTAGGTATGTGTAGAGCAGTGAAAAACTTGAGTTCAGATGTAATGTTCCCAGCTGAAGGTCTAACAAGGCCTTCTTGCTTCATCTCTTGTACTATAAACACGTGTCCTTTTTGCTATGTATTTAGTGCCTTATTTTTCACATTTTTGTGCATTTTGTTGGTGATTTCACAGTTTAAAATGGCCCTTAAGTGTAATGCTGAACTACTGTCTAGTGTTCCTACGCACAAGAAGGCTGTGATATTACTTATGAAGAAGGAAAAGCATGTGCTAGATGAGCTTCATTAGGGCATGAGGTATAGTGCTGTTGACCATGAGTGCGATGTTAATAAAGTGATAATATATATTTTAAAAGGTATCTTTAAGTACATAAAATCTGGTTTTTTTGGCTGCGTCGGGTCTTAGTTGCAGTATACGGGGTCTTAGTTGTAGTGTGCAGGCTTCTCTGTAGTTGTGGCGTGTGGGTTTTTTCTCTCTTGTTGTGCCACACAGGCTCCACGCCACGTGGGTTCTGTAGTTTGTGGCACTTGGCCTCTCTCGTTGAGGGGTACGAGCTCAGTAGCTGTGGCAGATGGGCTTAGTTGCCCTGCGCCATATGGGATCTTAGTTCCCTGACCAGGGATCGAACCCGAGTGCCCTGCATTGGAAGGTGGATTCTTTACCGCTGGAGCACCAGGGAAGTCCCTAAAATCTGTTTTTTAAAAGGGAGTTTATACCAACTTTCCCCAAATGGGACACTATTGTTCATTGCTTATGTATATGAATGCTACAGAATGGGACTGCTTTTGATACTACTAATGAAACTAGTTTTTAAATACGAAGAAAATGCCAGGCCTTTAATATTTACGGTTTGAATGAAGCACTCTTACTAGGAGAAAAGGAGAAAAAGTTCACCTAGAGATTGAAGACAGACTAGTGCCAAAATTTCATAAAACTCAGAACTCATTTTTGAAGTGGAATTAGTGGCTACTGATTGAAATAACAGTGCTGTGGATCAACAATGACATAAATGTGTGGCCTTGAAGAAACATGTAACTTACTACAACTGCTTACTATTGTGGATAATTCTTCAATGAGTCCAGTTAAAGTTTGCTTACATACTTGCTCCTCACCTTTTGAGAAATATGCCCCTATCTCTGAAGTCTAAGATATTTTATTATAGTTATATAAAATATTGGTTAAATAAAACTGATTTTTCTTTCACTTCATGTCGCTAAAAAACTCAGTATTTTTTGATAAGGTACACTGTTTGACCACGTACTTTATTACAGGCAGTGAGGTCACTCAAGGAGACAATCGAAGACTGTTGGGACCAGGATGCAGAGGCTCGGCTTACCGCACAGTGTGCTGAGGAGAGGATGGCTGAACTTATGATGATATGGGAAAGAAACAAATCTGTGAGCCCAACAGTCAATCCAATGTCTACTGCTATGCAGAATGAGCGGTAAGACCCTGAAGGTTTGGAATCCCTCTGTCAGTATTTAAAACTGATACCAAACAGAGAACAGGAAATAAATACTATTAAACCAGACTAAAAGTGCAGTGATTAACTTGTACAATCTAATGTCATAATTTTTCTTTCAGTATTCCTGTTCTTTTACTGAAGTTTTTGTTTGGTATAAGTGCAAGGTGAAATCTGTGTTTTTGTATATCTGACGATATAGTAGATCAGTCTTTCTCTGTTAATGCTGCAAGTTCCCTACAGTAATGAAGGAAAAACATTTTCATAGTTCCAAAAGTTTATAAGCACTTCTACATACTATATTGTCTTGATTATACTTTGTTGGTATTATTTCTCTTTCCCCTGCATTTTGTTTGTTTGTTTGTTTAAAGGAAATAGAACTATGAACTTGCCTATGTATCTAACCACTGCTTCACTGGAAACTAAAGTTTCCAGCCTTCCTATCCAATGTTCTTTCTTTATAGAATGCTACTACATTTACAAGAAAGCAATTTGTAAGGTCTTTTCATCCCATTATGAGCATTATTTCATGAGACATTTCTTTATTAGAACTATGATTTTTGGTTCTAAATAAAAGGACTTAAAAAAATCCCTAAAACTTGGAACTTTCAGACTGCGTAATCTGTGTTTCTTTGTTCCATGTTTAGGGGATAAAGTCTTCCCAAAATTTTGTCATTTTATCTAAAATGTTATGTTAAAAGTTTTCAGAAGGGCATCCAGGAAAGAGTAACCAGAGAAAATTGAGATAAAAACTCAATTCTTGAATCATTTTCTTTGCTATTTTCTATTCTAATTTCTGAGAACGATTTGTGTTATGAACTATAGGCCCAAAATTGGGTTTACACTACTTACATTTAGACTGAATTACCTTCAGCATATAAACCTTTATTCCCATTATATCAGGAAGTCAAGGAAGGTAGAGACTAGCAATTCTAAATATAAATTTCCTCATTTTGTACACACCTGAAGATAGTCTTACTCTTCCATCTCCCTTTATCTCTGTATTTTCTGTGTGCTTTAGTATGCTATTTGCATCTCTCTTAAGAGTCAGCTAGTTTTACTTTAAGTGTTTTTTAACTTTTCTTGACTGGTAAGAAGAAACTTTGATGCTCCTCCTTTCTTTGGCCATTTTTGCCTCCTATGTTATTCAGCTCTACCCTTTACATGCTTCTTTTCATGTCTTCTAAATAGTTTCCTCCAAATCATGGTTCATCCCACACTCATTCCACTCTAGGTTTCATTGTATTGAATCTTAACCCTACATCCCTTCGTAACTTCCTTGTCTTGTGCAGTACAAAAGCTTTTTTCTTCCTCCCCTTCCTGTCATTCCCCTCATAATAACTTCATCAGTCTTTCTTCATAGCACTTCTTCTCCTTTAGTTGCTGCTTTACTGCTATAACACTTGTATCTATTAATGTTCCCAATGTTTATACTTGATTGTTTTAGTTAAAACTCTCCCTCACTTTTATTTTAATTTATTTCATTTCGTTTCGTTTCATTTCATTTTTCCTTCCAGTTTTATTGAGGTATAATTGATATATAGCACCATATAAGTTTAACATAAATAGCATAATGATTTGACTCACATACATCATTAAATGATTATCACAATAAATTTAGTGAATATTCATCATCTCATATAAATACAAAATTAAGGAAATAGGGAAAAAACAATTTTTTCCCTTTGTGATGAGATTTCTTCGGATTTACTCTCTTAACAACTTTCATACATAACATACAGCAGTGCTAATTATATTTATCATGTACATTACATCCCTAGTACTTATTTATCTTATAACTGGAAGTTTGGACCTTTTGACTGCCTTCATCCAGTTCCGCCTACCCCCACCCTCTGCCTCTAGTAGCCACAAGTCTGATCTCTTTTTCTATGAGTTTGTTTTTGAAATATAATCAACCTACAACACTATGTTAGTTCCTGTTACACAGCATAGTGGTTTGGTATTTCTGTATATTTCAAGATGATCACCAAGATACGTCCAGTTACAGTATATCACCATACAAAGTTATTACATAGTTATTTACTATATTCCCCCACAGTGTGCATTTCATACCCATGACTCATTTATAATGCAACTAGAATTTTATACCTCTTCATCTCCCTCACCTAATTCTTTCCTCCCTCCAACCCCCTCTTCTCTGGCAACTACCTGTTTCTTCTCTGTATTGGTACCTCTGTTTCTGTTTAGTTTTGTTTGTTCATTTGTTTTTTTTAGATTCAATGTAAAAGTGAAATCATATAGTATATCTGTTCACCTATCAATAGGCACTTGGGTTGCTTCCATATCTTGGCCTGGCTTTTATTTTTAAAACATAAATATATTATAGTGTGATGCTCAAGAACCATCACTCCCAAGGTGTGACAGTGACAGTGAAAAACCCTTGGTAACTGGAGAGCAGTTCTGAATCTTTGATTATTTATTTATTTATTTATTTATTTATTTATTTATTTATTTATTTAT
>NW_021703772.1:32897819-33071922 GCF_005190385.1 Monodon monoceros | reverse complement strand
TATTTATTTATTTATTTATTTATTTATTTATTTATTTATTTATTTATATATTTGGGTCTTCGTTGCTGCCTGCTGGCTTTCTCTAGTTGCGGCCAGCAGGGGCTACTCTTCTTTGTGGTACGTGGGCTTCTCATTGCAGTGGCTTCTCTTGTTGCGGAGCATGGGCTCTAGGTGCGCAGGCTTCAGTCGTTGTGGCACACGGGCTCAGTTGTGGCTCTTGGGCTCTAGAGCGCAGGCTCAGTCGTTGCGACGCACGGGCTTAGTTGCTCCACGGCATGTGGGATCTTCCTGGACCAGGGCTCAAACCCGTGTCCCCTGCATTGGCAGGCAGATTCTTAACCACTGCGCCACCAGGGAAGTCCCTGAATCTTTGGTTTTTTTTTTTTTAATATGAGTGTCACATTCTGCCTTGTACTCTAGGCCCTAAGACCCATATCTAAGACCTTCATTGATATGGCTCAGTCTACCTAGGAAGATATGTTTCTTTGCTAGACTATGCCATTTAATGGAACACTTTGGAACAACCTAAAAGCTTGTGTTCTTTTTACTATTTGGAACTTATTTGGTAAAATATTTGTTGAGTAGCCACTGTGTATCTAGAATGGTGGAAACGCAAAAGACACATGCCTTGGTTCCTCCTCTCACAGAACTTCATGTCTCGTGCAAATATACAATTTATAAAGATATATTTGCTAATATTACAAAACTATAGGGGAGATCTTTAAAAATAATAACTCTTATAAACCAAAATAATGAACATCTATAAAAATCATATCTAGATTGACATAGGTTTTTTGGTAGGGTTAAGTAGTATAAAACTAGCCTTTAGCAAGTTATTAGTTGATACTTGATTAATATTTGATTATAATTTTTTTTCTTAAATAATCTCTAGAATACTGTGGGTTAGAAATAAAATAAAAAGCAGTTCATACTTTAAAATTAGAGGTGTTAAACTTGGAGAGTCAGTTTGTCATAAATGTATTCTCAACGTGGCACTTTTTTTCTTTCTTTAAGCAACCTGTCACACAATAGGCGTGTGCCAAAGATTGGCCCTTATCCAGATTATTCTTCTTCCTCATACATTGAAGACTCTATCCATCACACTGACAGCATTGTGAAGAATATTTCCTCTGAGCATTCGATGTCCAGCACTCCTTTGACTATAGGGGAAAAGAACCGAAACTCGATTAACTATGAACGGCAGCAAGCACAAGCTCGAATCCCCAGCCCTGAAACAAGCGTCACCAGCCTGTCTACCAACACTACAACCACAAACACCACTGGCCTCACTCCAAGCACCGGCATGACCACTATATCTGAGATGCCATACCCAGATGAAACAAATCTGCATGCTACAAATGTTTCACAGACAATCGGGCCAACCCCTGTCTGCTTACAACTGACAGAAGAAGACTTGGAGACCAACAAGCTGGACCCAAAAGAAGTTGATAAAAACCTCAAGGAAAGTTCTGATGAGAATCTCATGGAGCATTCTCTTAAACAGTTCAGTGCGCCAGACCCCCTGAGCAGTACCAGTTCTAGCTTGCTTTACCCCCTCATAAAGCTTGCGGTGGAAGTGACTGGGCAGCAGGACTTCACACAGGCTGCAAATGGCCAAGCATGTTTAATTCCTGATGTCCCACCTGCTCAGATCTATCCTCTCCCCAAGCAACAGAACCTTCCTAAGAGACCTACTAGTTTGCCTTTAAACACCAAAAATTCAACAAAGGAGCCCCGGCTGAAATTTGGCAGCAAGCACAAATCAAACTTGAAACAAGTAGAAACTGGAGTTGCCAAGATGAATACAATCAATGCTGCAGAACCTCATGTGGTGACGGTCACCATGAATGGTGTGGCAGGTAGAAACCACAACGTTAACTCCCATGCTGCCACTACCCAGTATGCCAATGGGGTAGTACCATCTGGCCAGACAGCCAACACAGTGGCACATAGAGCCCAAGAAATGCTGCAGAATCAGTTCATTGGTGAGGACACCCGGCTGAATATTAATTCCAGTCCTGATGAGCATGAACCTTTACTGAGACGAGAGCAACAGGCTGGCCACGATGAAGGTGTTCTGGATCGTCTTGTGGACAGGAGGGAACGGCCACTGGAAGGCGGCCGAACTAATTCCAATAACAACAACAGCAATCCATGTTCAGAGCAAGATGTTCTTACACAGGGTGTTCCAAGCACAATAGCAGACCCTGGACCATCAAAGCCTAGAAGAGCACAGAGGCCTAATTCTCTGGATCTTTCAGCCACAAATGTCCTTGATGACAGCAGTTTGCAGTGTAAGTGGAGGGATTATATAATCTCTCCTGCTTGTCTTTTGGGACCATTTAAGTAACTACTTAGATAGAAACAGATTGTTTCAACAGCAGTATTTACTTTTCCACATTTGATTGGACTTCAAAAGTAATTAGACTATTGTAAAGAAAAAAGTAATTTTTTGTTGATAATTAAAAAGTCAGTGTCACAATAATCAGAATAATTACCAATTTAATATGTGCCTTATGTAGCTGCTGGTTTATAATGCAACTCACATACTTTCTGTGAATAGTTGAGATAAAGTACTCACCAGTTTAAAAGATCCAAGTAAAATGATACCAGTATAACTTTTGAAACAGTTTGTTGAGCATATTATATCTATTATATACACATTTAGATTTTATCTGACTAATCTTAATAAATCTTAAAAGTCCAGAGAAAATTCAGAAAAGTCACTATAAAGAAACTATAAAATTGTTCTTGGTTTTTAATGTCAGTTTTTTCAGGAGTCGTGTGTTGAGTCTCCCACATGCCTGTAGCATTGTGCTATGGGACCTCTAGCAACTTGATACTTGGTTTATGGTCCTAGAGGGACTGTAACACAAGACAGGAGAGCTCACCAAAACCTTTAACAGTCATCATTGTACAAAATGATTTCTCTTTTAGACTGATAGCACTTATAAAAAAAAAAAAACTAAGTCATGTTTTATGGTTGTTGTCAAGGAGTAAGAAATGGGCTAAAGGGATTCAGCTGTCCAAAATCAGTAGAATCTAGCCCCTTGCTTGAGTGGCTTGTATTATAGAAAAGTTGACATACCTTATGGCAAGGTTCCATATCAGTAAAATGTCTTGTCAGGTCTGAGACGGGAAATTACTAGAAAATTTGTACTGTAGTGTTTATGTCATTCTTCTGAAAAGTATTATATTCCAGGTGCCTACTTTGATCATGAAGTAGAATGATTAAATGCATTTTGCCAAGTTAGGCTTGCTACCAATAACCAAAGGATTTGAGAATACAATTGAGAACTTGGGATTTTCTCCTGTTTTTGCTTTTTGTGGTTTTTCTATATTTTCTTCCTTGCCCTGTGGAATAATTCAACCAGTTATAAAAATGTTGGGCTTACAGAGTCTCAAAAATAAGTTAGTTAAGTTTTGCCTAGAAAAATGTTGTTTAGCATCATAAATTTCAAGAAATGTCCATTAGCTCCTCCTGTAGATATTAGTTTGATCTCTTTTCCAGTTACAACCCTAACTTTTTACTTTTTAATAGTTTCTTTATATATAGTTCATTTTTCTGCACTTTTATTTTCAGTAGGTGAGTCAACACAAGATGGCAAATCAGGATCTGGTGAAAAAATCAAGAAACGTGTGAAAACTCCCTATTCTCTTAAACGGTGGCGCCCATCCACCTGGGTCATCTCCACTGAACCACTGGACTGTGAGGTCAACAACAATGGCAAAGACAGGGCAGTTCATTCCAAATCCAGCACCGCTGTTTACCTTGCAGAAGGAGGCACTGCCACAACCATGGTGTCAAAAGATACAGGAATGAACTGTCTGTGAAATGTTTCCAAGCCTATGGAGTGAAATTATTTTTTGCATCATTTAAACATGCAGAAGACATTTAAAAAAAAACTGCTTTATTCTCCTGTCAGTACCCCCTCCCACCCCTGCAACAAGGACTTGCTTTAAATAGATTTCAGCTATGCAGAAAAGTTTAGCTTACGCTTCCATATTTTTTAATTTTGTTTTTTTTAAGTTTTGCACTTTTGTTTAGTCTCGCTAAAGTTATATTTGTCTGTATGACCACAGAATTATATGTGTGTGTATCAAAAGTGGTCTCAAAATATTTTTTTAAGAAAAAAAAGCAAAAACAATGTATTGCTGATAATCAGTTTGGACCAGTTTCTAAAGGTCATTAAATCAGAAACAAATTAATACAGGTTTGACTGCAGTGGTGTCTAGCTAGTATCCATGTTTTATTTCTGGGCACAAGCTAGTTTATATGTTGATATGTTCCTGAACACATTATCTGTTGGACTTTCTTTTCTCTTGTGTTTTGTTTGAATGTGCAATAGTCTATAGGCCACAAATAGCTTTCTCATAAGTTCTCTTCCTAACAGAATACGCATTCTTCCAAGATATGAACATTTTCCTCCCCCATCCTCCATACTTTCAGCAGGTCAGTTCTTTGACAGTGAATTTTTGCACAAGAGAAAGCAGCTACCTGATTTCTTGCTTTCTCTCTCCTTATGGAGAATGCAAAAACATTGTCTCAAAGGGCTCTAAAGAAGGAACTACCAAAACCTAATTTGAAATGCCATTTCTTTTATCCTTCCAAATCCTAAACATTTCCTTCCAGGCATTTTAATAAACGTATTTGGTTCTGGTTTTGGAAGTTCGTAAGAGCGTAGAACAATGAGCAAGTCAAATATTAGCTGTTTTCCATTTTATTTTATTTTTTTATATGTATGTTCATGTTCCATATTCATTTAAGTAGCACATTTTTATCAGAAAACTTATAGAGCTATACTTATATGGAATTTTTAAGTAGATAGATGGTTAACACAACATAGTATTATAGCTTTCATTCTCTGAATAGGCCGTTTGACTCAAATAAAATTACATCCTGTTTAAAATAACTTCAAAAGTAATTCATAGTTTTGAACCTGTAGTATCTTTTTTTTTTCTTTTCCCAAGCAAAGCCTGGTAACTTTATCTGAAAATGATTCCTCTTCCCATGACCTAAAACACTGTGTGGAAAAATCATTCAACTGGCATGCCAAATCCCTGTGGAAGGAAGGATTGCTGCCAAACCTATCATTTTTGAGCAGCCTGAGACTTAACCTCTCTCTTTTCAAAACTGTTTCTTCACTAATCCTATTTTCATAATTTTTCCATTTGCCAGTTTTTCATATCATCTTTGATATGTGAGCATTTATTATTTACATTATATTAGAATGTACCTTTTAGTGATAACATTATGTATCTTCAAATCATGTTTTTTTAAAGCTTCCTTTGCTTCTTTCATTACTGATAATCATCTCTAAAACAATCTCTGCATGTTTTTTTAAATAAAGCACTTTATGTCAAATAAGGGACTTTTTTTATGAGCACAAATTGTTTTCTATCAATTTACAAACAATGAAGATCTCACTTTTTTTTTTCCAGATTCTCAAGTACTTAATAGACATTAATTAAGTTCTAAGATTTCTCTGGGAGATAAAAAAGCTGAGAGGAAAACACAAATCCCAAACTCCTGATTGAGGTTTTTATCTCCTGACAAAATTTTCTCACTCATATTCCTCTATCCACATCATTTAGCTAAAGACAGCCTAAATTTCCCAATTTGCTATCTAAAATATTTGTGACTGACTTGTGCATGTAAGCCTTCTTTTGTTTGCCATCTACTGTGATCTTATGAAGTGAGATGTTTAGCTAGATTGCTGAATGTGGTTTTGAATTCTTAGAATTAACATTATTTTGCTAGTACCCAGGATTTCCACCCTTTGTATTTTATTGGCCTTTCTCTTGATTCAGATCCTTAACATATTTTTCAGTCATCTAGCATAAAAATTTTTCATTTTCTTATTTTTTATCTATGTAATGAATTATTTATATTTTTTCCAATGAATTTTCACTTGGCTCTCTTGATTTTCAACGGCTTTCAGCTGCATTCCAGGATATTACTTTTAAGTATTTCTAGAACATCTCTGAGTCCAAATAAATTATATTCCTTCTCCAATTGGAAGCATCAAAGGTAAATGACCATTTGAGGTCTAACTGATTTTTCCTGACAGAAGAGTTGTCTTACATTCTACTACACTGTGTTTTGGCCAGTTAATTGTAAGGTTTTCAGCATTTTTTGATGTTTAATAGTAAAATGCTTTCAAAAATTGGTATACCAAATTAAAGAACTCCTTATAGTTTCCCATTTTTATGCGAGCATGTTTAAAACAAATAATTTCCTTTCCCCATGTTTTTATTAGTAGGCTCTTGGAAAAGTAGGAGAAATAGTGTAGATCATTTTAATAAATTAAATTGTACATCAGACTCATTTAATTTTAGAATCTGTTTGCTGTTACAAGCAAGCAAGATTACTTAAAATACTCATTTGCAACCTTTATTCATGTAATAGTAATGTATATTAAATCTAATATTTAACTTCCATCACAAAATTTTGCATGTAGAAAAGCATTTGGGTCCCTTTGAATTAAAGGCTATTCATTTAATGAAAAAATACTAAAATTCAACCTTAAAAGTATTATAACCCTAAAAGCATCGTAATAGATAATCAAAGTCTAATATTAATTCCCTTAACTATCCTAATTGTATACCAGAACTAAGTCATTGAAAGAACTTGATTTGAATTCAGTTTAGACAAAATGATTTAATTATAATTCCTAAAACGTTCCCTCTTTTTAAATGCATAATTGGAAAAAAATATTGGTGTAAAAATTTATTGGAAGGCAAAGGAGTAGATACTAATACTAATTGGCCATTTATTATATACTGAATGCTGGGATATATATATATACACATAATCTCTTTTACTCCTCATAGCAACCGTATGAGGATTATAGTTAATATTCCCATTTTACAGATGGGGAAACTGAAGCTAAGAGAAGCTAAATAATTTGCCCAAGGTCCACATCTAGTATTCGACAAATCTGTGATTTTTAACCTAGGCTTGCTCTCTTCATATCTCTTTCATTGACACCACACTGCCTATACACTGTATGACAGTATGCATAATGGACTGACATTTTGTAAGAAATTTAGTCATTATACCCCAGCACAATTGTGGCTTGTATATAAACCAAACCAGATACCTTAATGACTTTAGAAATTAGGCAAACAAAAGGAGATGTACAGACATGTCTGTAGTGATTGTTGCTTGAGAAAAAATTACTAATTCAAGACAAAATTCAATCCCATATCTGCCATCATGAATCTTAAAATCATTTCATTTCTCTTCACTCCTGACATTCTTATATTGCAAAACTAAAGGTAAAGTAAATTTTAAGGGAAAAGCGAAGGCTTATGGGAACAGAGACCTTTTCCTAAATTGATTCCATATTTGATTTCACGGAATTAATTTAATGTTCACTTTGTCTCATCAGTCCTTTCACTTCATTTTGAAAATTTCCGCTTTTAAAAGTGACTGTAGAAAATTTTACTAATCCAGAGAACTAATTGAAGAGGATGTAGGAAGGATAGAAGGATAATGTCCTTTTTATATAGCAACTTGTATAGCTTCCTTTCAGGTATCCACTTGTTCCAGAAAATGTGTGTTGGTTAATGTGAAAATAATTAAAGAAAGGTAGGAACACTCAAGTAAGTATGTGTTTCAGTGGGAGTTATCATAAAATTCGGCAAGTATTTTTATTTAAAATATTTTCTAATTTGGCTTCTAAAGCCAAATGAAACACCTGATAGGCTGCAGCTATTTACTGAATTTTCCATTCTATAAACCTCTCTCTTCAAAGTCATTTAAAATGGAAAAAAATTTCAACAAACTTTTTGGGTTTTTTTTTCTTATAAAAATGAATATTTCATTGGAGGTAATTAGTTCCTAGAATGTGAGATTACATTCTATTTCTATACAACCTTTTATATATTTGTGTTAAACTTACTACCAGTTATGTGCAGGTTATTACATAACTATTCCCAGATTGCTTTATATATTACTCTATCTTCCAAGCTAACTTCTTAAACTTAAAATCTGGACACACATGTTAGTTGATTATCTAGACCAGTTATCCTAGAAATTGTATAACACTCCCACAGACACCCCAGGAGTCTTTTTCAGACTAGGAAGTTTCTAAATATTCATACCTTTTACTGTCAGTTTGCTCTTCAGCAAATAAGAGTGCATTTTAACTTTTAGATTCTGAACTATGTAAACTTTAGCCAAAACTACCTTGAGTGATCCATTCCTAAATATAATCCTTGATTAAGTAAATCTGGCAAATCACTGTTTAAACTAGTTTACACAAATATTATCAAAAGAAGGTTTTTCTACAGGTTCCCAGATTAAACTAACATACAAGAAAAGAAAAAATCCCAGGGCACTCTGATGCACCTCCCCGTTACTTTCCTTCATTCACCTCTTAGTTTCTGTCTTCACTTACTCTGTCCCTTGGTTATCTGACTTGCAATCTTCTGTGTCAGGAAAGTTTTCTTCATATCTATTCTGCTTCCCTCCTGATTCATTTTATATCCATTACTCTTCAGTGTACTTCAGGCTTCTCAAAACCTAAGTCTCAGTTCTTCAGACAGAATTGCTTTGGTTCCTTTAGTATTTTCTCCTCAGTTTTATTTTAATACCTACTTATATTTAAGAACACCTAAAATTATATTTTGTTATATTCAAATTCATTACTCCAGTTAAGTAATAGTTAAATAGGATAGAATTGAGCATTAAGATGTTACCATTTGACAGTGGATCCAACCATCAGATTGTCAGCAAATCAGCACTTAAGTTTATATTATCTAACATTTTCTATTGTGGAGTTTTATGATTTTATACTCTCATTAGTTTATAAGTAAAAAGCCATGCGTACAAAATTGTATATCATTTTGCTATTTTTTAACCTTTATTGCAGCACGCTTAGCATTCATTATGATTGAGCCACAACATTTTACATATTTCTTTGTATCAAATATTAAACACAAAATACAATATTAACTTTCAAAAGCAAACCCAACAATAATCAGGTATTGTCTACGAACATCTTTGCAGACCACTTTTGAAATACTCATCATAGTTTTGCAACATAGACTGGACTCTAACAACTTTCATTTAACTTTTAAGTGGCTGGTTAAAATTGAGTATTTGTGCATATAAGGAAAAATTTAGGATTTTATCTCATGGCTGATAACATTTGAAAAGTAAATACTTCAGAAGAATTTATGCTGTTTACTAAAATCATGCCTAAAATAAATATTATATCTTGAAAATTCTAATTCCTTTATTACTGTGATATTCATAGTGTTACTATTAAATGTTGTAATATTCATTTTTTAAACTTGATTTGAGACCCAGATTTTAAAATCTGGGTAAGAGACAAGGAATCTTATCACATCATTAGGGCGTCCAGTTTATGATTGAATTTTTAAGCAAATTACTGTATTTTAAACTGCAACTTGTTTTGTTTTTAATGTTTTAAAAGACAACATGTGGGTTTTTTACATTTTATTTGTACCTTTAGATTTAAGAACCATCTTCCTGTTTTAGACTCACTCTATAGACATAATATTACTTAAAAACTCAGGGCCCTTTTCATCCCTTTGCACACTGAAAAACTTCAATTGATAGCAAACAAGTAGTTAGATACAGTTGAATTTGTTGCACACACAGTTCATTTAATGTTTCATCTTATGATTTGACTTCATTTACATAAATATAATATCAGCTTTCATTAATCATAAAAACTTGCCCAGTTTTATAATTACTGGATAGAGGGAAATGACTCAACTAACTGGCTAGATGTTGCAGCATATTTAGGCCTTAGAGTTGAAGCACAGTCTTCAAACAATTTCTGTTCTTTGGTTAAATGGTTATACATGATGGGACAAACTTTCATTTTGTTTTTGTGTTTTTAATTGGAGAACTTGATAAAGTTCCTCTGAGATAAAATTTTTCAGGAGGTAATTTAACATTATTAAACTGTCTTCTAAAAGTGAACTAGTGAGTTTATAGCTTTCGTAGTAGCTTGGATGGTTTCGAGAAGGTAATCTATGGTAACCTATTTATCACATTGTCAGATCCAAATAGAATGTTTCTTTCAGACAAATTTAAGCTCCAAATTGGTAAGCTGTATATGTATACTTAAAATCCTTGCAGTGAAGTTATTTGTAACCGGTCTCTTGTCTCAGGCTCTCCACCTTATTACCAATCCTCTTAAGTGTGATAGGGAAAACATATTTTTAAAGAAGCTTAACACTAAGAACACTGAATTAATAAAAGATGAACTTCAAAGATAGGTCCTGGCTTAATATTGAATTGCTTGGCTTCTGTGGCTTTTCTTTTTCTGGTCACATTTATTTATTTAAACAGTTTTTGTATGCCTTGTCATGTTTCCATGGAGATTATATTGTATAAGTGTTTGTATAAGCTGGAATCATCCTTAATTTTCTGTTGATAATTTTTCAAATGAAGATAAGTGGATAATTGTAAAATACACTAACTCTTAGGGTGTTGTAGTAGCTGAAATATGGAAATGTGTAGCTGCCATGCTTTTTCTGAATGGACAGGAGAAACATAAGCTACAGAGTATTCATTTCTGAGGATGCTTTTCTGGAATAAGAAAGGCTGAAAAATATTGGCAATTCCTCAGAACCCTCTTTCTTGTTAACGGGTATCTTTTGTTGGTGTGTTTTGCTCTTACATTACCAATAGAATATCATATATGAATTTTATGAATAATTGCTTTCAGTTATTTTGCTTTTGTATAAGCTGTCTGAGACCTTGCTATGCTGTATAAGTTGTGTTTGATGGATCGGTGTGAGTATGAAATAAAGCAAATCACTTTTCTTTTGTATTATCTATTGATGCCACTATGAAAGCTGACATTAAGCCACTAAAGAGTTTTCTATGAATAACTGTAAGTAAATGCTTTGATATATATAAACCTAAATAAAAAGATTGTATTGATACAGAGACATTGGAGAAGAAGATTTTAAGAAAGTTCTTTAGGTTTAAAAATGGCTTGCTGTAAAATGGTGCATTATTCCATTTATTAAAGATCATATTAATGACAACAGTGATTGTATCTTTTGATTTTATGAGGTCATCAGAAATTGATTGTTAGTGTGTTATTTTAGGTATTTTGCACCAGAATAGTAAATGTTCCATCTAATATGACTTTCATTACTCAGTATGATACATCAAAAAAAAAAAATCAACTAACATTAGAATAATAGTTGCACACTCACTATATGCCAGGTATGGTGTTAGTTATTTTACATATGTTGATAATTCTGACAGCAGTTCTACAAAATGCATATTATTATTCCCGTTTTATAAATTAAAAAACTGGGCTCAGAGAAGTCAGACACCTTGCCCAAAACCACAGAACTGGTAAAGATGAGATTCTAATGTATTTTCTATTTTGCTTTGAACTACAGTTTTCAGTTTCTAATTGTAGGAAGAGAAACTCAAAAATAAAAATGGAAATGACCCAGTGGCTAAATAGAGTAGCCAGGAACATACATGAAACAATTTGAGATTACTGAAAAGTTACCAGGTACCAAAACAACTATCTCTGTTGGCCTGACACTGCATTTGTGCTTCACATCATCAAATAATCTTTTCAGTTAGACCTTTGTATTTTTTTTTAATTTTTTAATTTTATTTTATTTATTTTTTTATACAGCAGGTTCTTATTAGTCATCAATTTTGTACACATCAGTGTATACATGTCAATCCCAATTGCCCAATTCATCAAGACTTTTGTATTTTTAGAAGGCTTTGTTAAAATGAAATACGAGCTTGTGAAGGCAACATATTGTTTTTGACTCTAGATTAATTCAGTGTATTAAGTGCCCTGGAGCAGGATCCACAGGACAACCATATATGCCAAGGGAACTTTTGCTTGAGGAAAAGCATGGTCTACTCCCATAGGCTCTGTTGTAGGGATAATAGGTTTGGAGTACCTTTTTCCTTTTGACTCACATTCCCAACCTTACTATATGTATGATGTTACAGAGTAACATTGCAGTCCTCTACAGAACCCACTGTGTAATGTTTAAGATGATAACTAAATGTCCTTAGAGAAAATATGATGACCTGGAGGAAATGTATAGTAATGACCTGCTGAACCTTTTAATAATGACTTACCACAAGTAAAATTCTCATTTACACCTACACCTATGTGATCCGTCTTCCCAGTTTATATACCTCTCAGCAAAGGACAAACTTAAACAGTAACTAATCTACCTCTTTATTCTTGGTGTTTTTCAAATTAAAGTCCAAATTCCATATTTGGGCAGCTTTCATTTTACTGGTATAATGTGTTATTATTCACTTTCTTGAAATTGAATCATTACTGCTGTACTGATTATGATACGATTCCTGCCCCCCAGGAACTTAAGCCATCTTGTGAAGGAGAGAAGGCCCACCCAGGAAGAGGTTACATCCAATCAAAATGACGTGTAAGTGCCCAAATAAATGGTAAACTATATGTTCAATATGTGTTTGAAGAGCCAGGGAAGACTTCAATGAGGAAATGATTATTGAGCTGGGTCTTGAAAGGACAGCTGGGATTTCAGTAGGAAAAGTGAAGGCAGAATATCTGAAGTGACCAGAAATAAAGGAGAATAGAGACTGGAAATAAAGCAGAACATGTAGGACCAAACAGACATTAAGACTTTTGAAAACCAGGTTTTGGACTTGCTGTCATAGACAATAGGGAGGCCAAAGTTTCTTAGGAAGGAAAGACCTTGATAGAAGTAATTTGAAGAAGTTTGGACTGACAGATGGGCAGGATAGATTAAAAAGGAAAGTGACTCTACTGGGGTCAGGAGAGGAACTGCAAACAAAATGCAATTTCAGTTGTGACCAGTAAGTTCCTTTTTTGAAGGGGCATCAAAAAACTTTTTTGAACACCTATTGTGTAGCAAGCACTGTAGTGGGAGATAAAAGACACAGCCCACCCTCAAGGTACTCACAGTAGATTTGGAGAAAATTTTAATTGGAGAAAATTACAGTACAGATTATAAATATTGTGATCGAGTGAAAACTAGGGGTATTATGGATGTACATGGCAAGGATACCTAATCTAGTCTTACTGAGTCTGAGGCAATTTCTCCTTTTGAGATAACTTTCCTGACTGTCTTAAAATATAAGTAGGAATTAGTTAAGAAATGAGCAATGGCCCTCTAAACAGAAATTGCAGCACCCACAAAGCCCTAGAGGCCGGAGAGGGTGGAGCTTTTACTGGGGGGTGGGAGGATGTTAGATGGGAGTAGAGTTTGGGGTTCTAAGTGATGGTATGGAGAGAGATGATCCAGAGGAACCCAGATGACACAGACAGGACTGTAACACAGAAGGGCTAGCATACTACGCTAGGAGTTTGGACCTGTCTGGAAGCCACTGGAAGAATTCAAGCAGGGAAGGTTCAAATTAGATAACTGTTTCGATAGGCTTTTAGTCTTTCTTTTTTTGTTGTTTTCTCCCTACTCCAGGCAATTTTATACTCTGCTGCCAATCATCTTGTCAATACCCTTATCAAGTTGCCAATGGTTCATGCTCCTCCACCTGAAATTCTAAGTTGTCTACCGTGCATCAGCCACTTCCTTTCTAGCATTACCTTCTGCCACTCGACTCTAGTTTACAGCTACTTGCTGTTTATCTCCTTACTGGATTGTCAGCTTTTTGCTTCAGGGAGGGAGTCTTATCAGTGTTTTCTGTCTCTGAAATACCAAACTTGATTGATATGCTGATACCAAAATAGTTTTAAAAATATTTTAGATTCTCACCTGACTTCTCTTAATCAGGCTTCTTAGTCCATCTGAGTTCTCTGCGTGCTTGAAAGTAATTTATCTTAAGGTCATTCAGTAAGTTATTTTGTGATATTCGTGGCACATCTTTAGGGTTAAAATTGACCAAAATGATAAGCACTGAAGGAATGTGTGGGTGTGCTTTATATATATAAATGCAGAGAGCTTTAAATAAATGAATACCATTATTACCTATAAACTACATTCAGCAGGCATGGTTTTAGAAAAAGTGAGCTACAGTAAGTGGGTTTGGGAAATAGGTCCTTCAGTTAAATGCTTTTATCTTTTTTGTTTTTTACTATAGTGTCTTTTTCTCTTTACTTTTTTGGTCATGTTAAAAAAAAGCAGTAAAATCACTGTTCCTCAGGTACCCAGCAGCAAGTCTGTGCACCACTTTGACCACCAGGAGGCTCTCTTATTTCATGTTCTAAGAACTGGAGGCCTCTCCATTCTTTTCAAAGACTAGATGTCTCAAATTTGGTTCATAATGTTTTCTTATTGATTATGAATAATAAGCAGGACAGGCTCTGTGAACACTATTTACATTAGAAGAGTCCAGTGCATTTCGTTGACTAAGAACGTTTGGGCTATTAGGCAGAAAGTCTACAGGTTCCCTTCTCTCCAGAAGAAACAAATACCAGAGCCAGGACTTGACAAACATGACCTTCTTATGACTTCACTGTAGTCCTGCAGTGAAACATAGTGTACAATTCCTGAAACATTGGAAGAGGTGACTAATCCTTAGTTGTTCGAACGTTTTCATGGAACAATGGCATTTGCCAGAATTCGATCAAAGTTTAGCAGAGTTCTGTAAAGGCATTTTATAAGCAAAGTTAGGTTTTAGGTTTTTTTAAACCATTTTTACTTTGGCTTTCTTGATATTTTTTTCAAGGACACAATTTATGATTATTTTTCCTCCTTATATTTTCTCTTCTCTGATTATTATCTACCTTAAAATTTCAGTCATATCAATATTCAGAATTGTTGAGCAGCCTTCGGTATTACTCTGTATGGTATCATAAGAAAGGAAAACAGGTCCAGTTTTGTTTTTTTTTACTTAAGATGCCTTCAGATGTATAAACTGACAGGAAGTTCCCAAATTATAAGAACTTATTTGGGGGCTTCCCTGGTGGTGCAGTGGTTAAGAATCCACCTGCCCATGCAGGGGACGCGGGTTTGAGCCCTGGTCTGGGAAGATCCCACATGCTGTGGAGCAACAAAGCCCATGACCACAACTACTGAGCTTGCGCTCTAGAGCCCACGAGCCACAACTACTGAAGCCCATGCACCTAGAACCCGTGCTCTGCACCAAGAGAAGCCACTGCAATGAGAAGCCTGTCTGCCGCAACGAAGAGTAGCCCCCGCTCGCCGCAACTAGAGAAAGCCCGCGTGCAGCAACGAAGACCCAATGCAGCCAAAAATAAATATAAATAAAATAAACAAATTTTTAAAAAACTAACTTATTTCGAAATTTTAGGTGGTAAATGAAGCTACTGGTATCTCCTTTACTAAATGTGAAAATGAAATAGGGAAGAATGAGACATTACTACCTCTATCCTGATAAACGGAAATACCCCAAATGATCAGGGGGTGTTGAGCTAGAATAGATCATACCTGACTCAAATGTGAGTTCAGGTTACCTATTTCAGAAATGTTGGATAAATTTTAATATTATTTTGTCTTTTATCTAAATCTGAGCCACTATTTTCTCATGTTCTCAAAAGAGAAATTATTTTCCCAGTCTTCCAAATCTTTTTGGATTTGAGGGCTGTTTCTGTTGTGACACATTTCAATACTTCATGTGTTTTCAAACAAGACATCTTTCAACACGAAAATTTTTAGCAACATCAAGACTGAGAGACTCACAATGTAAGTTGGTGCAGCCACTATGGAAAACAGTATAGAGGTTCCTCAAAAAACTAAAAATAGCAATGCCAATCCTGAGCATATATCTGGATGAGACTATAATTCAAAAAGATACATGCAACCCTATGTTCATAGCAGCACTATTCACAATAGCCAAGACATGGAAACAACCTAAATGTCCATTGACAAATGAATAGACAAAGAAGATGTGATATATATATACAATGCAGTACTATGCAGCAGTATAAAAAGAATGAAATAATGCCATTTGCAGCAACATGGATGGACTTAGAAATTATCATACTAAGTGAAGTAAGTCAGAAATAGAAAGACAAATACCATATGATATCACTTACATGTGGATTCTAAAATTTGATACAAATGAACCTATCTACAAAACAGAGACTCACAAACATAGAGAACAGACTTGTGGTTACCAAAGGAGAGAAGGGGTTGCGTAGGGATGGATTGGGAGTTCGGGGTTAGCAGATGCAAACTACTATATATAGAATGGATAAACAACAAGGTCCAACTGTATAGCACAGGGAACTATGTTCCATATCGTGCAATAAACCGTAATGGACAAGAATATAAAATAGAATGTATACATATGTATAACTGAATCACTTTGTTATACACCAGAAACTAATACAACATTGTAAATCAACTATACTTCAATTAAAAAATAAATTTAAGGGCTTCCCTGGTGGCACAGTGGTTGAGAGTCTGCCTGCCGATGCAGGGGACACAGGTTCGTGCCCCAGTCCAGGAGGATCCCACATGCCGTGGAGCGGCTGGGCCCATGAGCCATGGCCTCTGAGCCTGCGCATCCGGAGCCTGTGCTCCACAACGGGAGAGGCGACAACAGTGAGAGGCCCACGTACTGCAAAAAAATAATAATAATAAATAAATAAATTTTAAAAAGTAAAAGAATGATATCCTCACGTAGACTGTGTAGGCAAGAACCAAAAAGGGCAGTAATTGACTTTTGAGCAATTTGGGGAGAGGAGGGGAAGTTCCATCCTTTCAAAGAGATTTGCACAAAAATATTTTATATTGCCCAGCCCAAAGCTGATTTGAAGAATTAAAGCAAGAAACCAGAGCTAGGATTGCTTTAAATTCAGTGACTAAAATTCTAGAAATAACCTCTCCTAGGGTATGCAGAAGTTCAATAAATTACACTCTATCTAGACCTTCCTCTTAATTAGTTTTGATTTTCTGTATCATTTCCATATCTGACATACAAGAGGAAATTACCTTAACCCCTATTCTCTAAGAAAGGAGTAAAAGCAGGATGAGTGAAGAGCTGAACTCAGCCAGCCAGCCAGCTCTGTTTCTTTGGCCTGCATAATATTCAAAATGTGTTTTCATTTAAATGCCTTTTAGTTGGGACCTGGACTCTTCCCCAAACCAGTAATTCCTAATTGTCTTCTACCTAAGATTACCCATTTATGTCCCCTTTCTAATCTTTGTAACCTTGATTCGTGCTCCTTGTTCCAGGAATTTCCATCCCAGGCATAACATGGAAATAAGGACCTAGAGGAAATGCTTGGCATACTGGGATAAACTTGAGAGGAGAGGCAGCCCCAGCTAAAACTGTGAAGCAAGGCAGCTTGGGTGCTGTCTCCACTGGTGAGCACTCTTCTTCCATAGGAGGTCCACCGTTAATCTTATTTCTCCATTCTTCCTTCATCTCCCATTTAAACCTGAACAAGTGTCCAATCCTCACTCATGGGATAGAGGACTACTTTTTAAAAAATATTTTTTAAAGCTGTGTTATCCTAACCCAAAATATCTTCCTTTAAACCCAAAACAAACGTTCATCTCTGAGCAAAATGGGATAATCAGAAATCTCTTGAACCCTGCTTGGTTGTTTTTATAATGGCTTCCCTTTCTTAATGCTTTTCTTTATTTTTTTGACTTGGTAGGAGACATGGTCAGGAAAAGTAGACAAGAAATGCCACTCTTGAGAAAGAAAAGGTAAGACAAGTTTCACTTCATCCTTTTAGAATGAGAGGACCAGAGGGAAGAGGCGTTTAGAAATCATTTTCTCCAAGTCATCCCCTGCTTCACAGCAAACTGAACCAGAGAAGTACAGAGTGGTGTTACTGACCTCAGAAACTTGCCTCCATATCCTTCACCTTCATAAGTCAAGACCTATTGGTACTGATTCTCACCTAAAGCTCTTCTGGTTTTAACTCTGGGATATTTATTCTTTCAGTTGCTCATGTCAAAGGAAACAATTGGTGATGTGCTTTTAAACAGATTTCAAAGTTAACATAAAATCTCCCCCATAGTTTTTTCTTCTAAAATCCCCTTCCACTTTCCTTTAAGTCTCTCTCTCATGTGTCTTATTTTGAAAGGCTCTCCTCATTTATTGATAACCTTTCTCTGATTTGTTTTCACCTAAATTGTGTGGCCCAAATCAGACCTTTAGTACCTTCAACTTTAACATTCAATGGGTAACTTAAAATTTCATCTTGGGGAAGGTTATTGATGCTACTAATCCTGCTGGACTGGCTTTTCTAGACCAAAAGTTGAGTGAAGTTTAGGCTAGAATTCAAAAGGAGTATGTTTTATTATACAGCATACAGGTGTGCCTCTCTTTAAAAAGCAAATCTGTTACCTGAAAACCTGCCTTTGTAGAATAGAAAGTGATTCTTCAATTAAAAAGATTCAAGGATTCACCAATACATTTTTTTTTTTAATAGGCTCTCCTCCGGTACAAATAGTCTTTTCAGTAACACATTTATCGTGTGAATTAACATGCACTTGTATAATTTGAGAGGGTGAGAAGAAAACTATCTGCAAACTGAAGCAATATAAGAGCTGTTAATTTTATAGAAAGTAACAATATGTCTTTGTGTCATGTTACTCTATGCTGCTCTTTCCTACATCTTTCTTAATAAGTCTCTACCCAAAGCAAAACTTTTTTTTTTTTAATATTTATTTAGGCTGTGCTGGGTCTTAGTTGCAGCATGTGGGATCTTGGTTGTCACACGTGGACTCTTAGTTGCAGAATGCAGGATCTAGTTCCCCAATCAGCGATCAAACCCGGGCCTCCTGCATTGGGAGCACGGAGTCTTACCCACTGGACCACCAGGAAAGTCCCCCAAAAGCGAAATTTAAAGGGCTTCATTTCTGCTATCCTCTAGCCTAAGTAAATAAGCTCCTCCCCAAATAGTGGGCAAATAGAAAGGAAATTAATTCCTCAATTAAAAAACGGAAGAAGTAAATATACTTTTTAATCTCTCTACCTTTATAAGTTTCAAAATAATTAAATTGGTTTCAACTCTTACTCTTTATTTTTTTAAGATTATATTTTAACTAAAACAAAGCAAGAACTTCCCTTTAATTCAAACAGTTCCTTGAAGTTTTCAGATAAGCTCTACCCTTGGCAGCACTGACATCTCAAAGGTGAGAGCCAACACCCAAAGCTCCTTTGTAGCTGGGATTAGAGAACGTTATTTCCTAATAACGGTGTGTCTGTGTGTGTGTGTGTCTGTGTGTGTGTGTGTCTGTGTGTGTTTCAGAGACACAGAGAGACAGACAAATTAAAACTGAGAAAACAGGATCAGTGACTGGAATTCATGAAGCTCAAAGCCCAGAACCCCTTTGATCCCTAGAGCAATGGAAAATCCATTTCCCTTACGTTGTTACCCAGAAGTTAGAAGTGGCAAAACATAGGGAACTTACTGTCCTAGAAACACAGCAGGGTACAAAAGGTAAAGGAAGTGGTGGTTTGAGTAGGCTGCCAACTCTTTTCTCCTGGGGGAAGTGGAGGGGACCCTCTTCCCACCTTTTCCCAGGGAACTTAACTGCAGGAGATTCAGTGCTCCTCTCTATACTCACCAATTATACACCTTTGTCAGGTGAACTCAGGAGTCTGCATTTCCAAAATGGGTGTCTTACTTCACAGAATTTGTGGGTCATTTAAAAATTGTTGCTTTGTGACTATGGTCTAGGTCAAACCTCGACTTCATTGTCATATCTGGGTAGGTATGTTTTGACTTGTCTGATCTTGTATCTTCTGTAAGTAAATAGTTTTTACCAGGTGGAAATAAAATTGTCAGTGTCTTTAGTAAAGTTAGGCTGGTTATTTTGGAAAGAGATTAAATCTTTTTACACATTAGTGACTTTTCAAATTGACTAATTCACACATTCTACAAATATTTTTTGATACCTACCATCATCATATCCAATATATTTGAAATGTGGAGCAGATCATTTTTTAGCTCCCCTCCTCTATACAACTAATTTATTTTAAATAAGAATCATGAAATGAAATGAACAACAACAGTGGCCAGAAAAGAAATCTGAGGGCAAAAATTTTGTTTCATTGAACTTTCTACCTACCTATCTATCTATCTATACACTCATGACAGGAATAAATAAGTGATGAAATACAGTACAAAAAAGGAAAGAAGTAATTGATACTTTTTATTTACATTAATGTATTTGTTGAAAAGTTGAAAAAAGCTTATGCCTATACATTAGTCGATTGATGAATAATGATATTTTAGCTTATTAAATAACAAAAATAACAATTTTAAAGAATTTCAATTTCAAAGGTATTATTCAAATTCAGTAGGTTATTTCATGTATGAACTAAACTATGCAGTAACCAGATAAAAGTGTTACATCTCGCAGTGTACACTCTGTTTCACCATTTTAAATTATAAACAGAAACAAAACTTTAAATGATCACATAGAGTGAGAGAATAGAAATCATTCTGTATCTTAACCTCTACAATCGTGTGCTATCATTTATTTTGAATCTACTGTTTAAATTCAAGAATATGTACAAGGGTCTGAGATATGAACTGCTCCCAAAATGAGTAGAATAATTCTAAACCATTGTAAACTTACTCTTGAAATTCCTGTGTGTAGCTGAGTCAGCATGTCTAACTGGGATTTCTTCAAATTAACTTTTTTTAAATTAAATTTAATTTATTTTCTTATGCACCAGGTTCTTATTAGTCATCAGTTTTATACACATCAGTGTATATATGTCAATTCCAATCTCCCAATACATCCTACCACCACCCCCACCCGCCGCTGCTTTCCCCGCTTGGGGTCCATACGTTTGTTCTCTACATCTGTGTCTCAATTTCTGCCCTGCAAACCGGTTCATCTGTACCATTTTTCTAGGTTCCACATATATGCATTAATATATGATATTTGTTTTTCTGACTTACTTCACTCTGTATGACAGTCTCTAGATCCATCCACATCTCTACAAATGACACACTTTTGTTCCTTTTTATGGCTGAGTAATATTCCATTGTATATATGTACCACATCTTCTTTATTCATTCGTCTGTCGATGGGCATTTAGGTTGTTCCATGTCCTGGCTATTGTAAATAGCGCGGCAATGAACATTGGGGTACATGTGTCTTTTTGAATTATGGTTTTCTCTGGGTATATGCCCAGGAGTGGGATTGCTGGGTCGTATGATAGTTCTATCTTTAGTTTTTTAAGGAACCTCCATACTGTTCTCCATAGTGACTATATCAATTTACTTTCCCACCAACAGTGCAAGAGGGTTCCCTTTTCTCCACGACCTCTCCAGCATTTGTTGTTTGCAGATTTTCTGATGATGTCCATTCTAACCAGTGGGAGGTGATACCTCGTAGTTTTGATTGGCATTTCTCTAATAATTAGTGATGTTGAGCAGCTTTTCATGTGCTTTTTGGCCATCTGTATGTCCTCTTTGGAGAAATGTCTACTTAGGTCTTCTGCCCATTTTTTGATTGGGTTGTTTGTTGTTTTAATATTGAGCTGCATGAGCTGTTTATATATTTGGGAGATTAATCCTTTCTCCGCTGATTCGTTTGCAAATATTTTCTCCCATTCTGAGGGTTGTCTTTTTGTCTTGTTTGTAGTTTCCTCTGCTTTCAAAAGCTTTTTTATTTATTATTTTTTTTTTTCTTTTTCTTTTTTTTTTTTTTTTGTGGTACGTGGGCCTCTCACTGTTGCGGCCTCTCCCATTGCGGAGCACAGGCTCCAGACGCGCAAGCCCAGCAGCCATGGCTCACGGGCCAAGCCACTCCATGGCATGCGGGATCCTCCCGGACCAGGGCACGAACCTGTGTCCCCCGCATTGGCAGGCGGACTCTCAACCATTGCGCCACCAGGGAAGCCCCTCAAAAGCTTTTAAGTTTCATTAGGTCCCATTTGTTTATTTTTGTTTTTATTTCCATTACTCTAAGAGGTGGATCAAAGAAGATCTTGCTGTGGTTTATGTCAAAGAGTGTTCTTCCTATGTTTTCCTCTAAGAGTTTCATAGTTTCCAGTCTTACATTTAGGTCTGTAATCCATTTTGAGTTTATTTTTGTGTATGGTGTCAGGGAGTGTTCTAATTTCATTCCTTTACATGTAGCTGTCCAGTTTTCCCAGCACCACTTATTGAAGAGACTCTCTTTTCTCCTTTGTGTATCCTTGCCTCCTTTGTCATACATTAGTTGACCATAGGTGCATGGGTTTATCTCTGGGCTTTCTATCCTGTTTCATTGATCTATATTTCTGTTTTTGTGCCAGTACCATATTGTCTTGATTATTGTAGCTTTGTAGTGTAGTCTGAAGTTAGGGAGTCTGATTCCTCCAGCTCCGTTTTTTTCCCTCAAGGCGGCTTTGGGTATTCGCGGTCTTTTGCGTCTCCATACAAATTTTAAGATTTTTTTTCTAGTTCCGTAAAAAATGCCATTGGTAATTTGATAGGGATTGCATTGAATCTGTAGATTGCTTTAGGTAGTATAGTCATTTGCACAATATTGATTCTTCCAATCCAAGAACATGGTATATCTTTCCGTCTGTTGGTATCATCTTTAGTTTCTTTCAACAGTGTCTTACAGCTTTCTGCATACAGGTCTCTTGTCTCCCGAGGTAGTTTTATTCCTAGGTATTTTATTCTTTTTGTTGCAATGGTAAATGGGAGTGTTTCCTTAATTTCTCTTTCAGATTTTTCATCATTAGTGTATAGGAATGCAAGAGATTTCTGTTCATTAATTTTGTATCCTGCAACTTTACCAAATTCATTGATTAGCTCTAGTAGTTTTCTAGTGGCATCTTAGGATTCTCTATGTATAGTATGTCATCTACAAACAGTGACAGTTTTACTTCTTCTTTTCCATTTTGTATTCCTTTTATTTCTTTTTCTTCTCTAATTGCCATGGCTAGGACTTCCAAAAGTATGCTGAATAACAGTGGTGAGAGTGGACATCCTTGTTTTGTTCCTGATCTTAGAGGAAACGTTTTCAGTTTTTCACCATTGAGAATGATGTTTGCTGTGGGTTTGTCATATATGGCCTTTATTATGTTGAGGTAGGTTCCCTCTATGCCTACTTTCTAGAGAGTTTTTTTCATAAATGGGTGTTGTATGTTGTCAGAAGCTTTTTCTGCATCTGTTGAGATGATCATATGGTTTTTACTCTTCAATTTGTTAATATGGTGTATCACATTGATTGATTTGCGTATATTGAAGAATCCTTGCATCCCTGGGATAAATCCCACTTGATCATGGTGTATGATCCTTTTAATGCATTGTTGGTTTCTGTTTGCTAGTATTTTGTTGAGGATTTTTGCATCTATGTTCATCAGTGATATTGGTCTGTAATTTTCTTTTTTCTTGTAGTATCTTTGTCTGGTTTTGGTATCAGGGTGATGGTGGCCTCATAGAATGAGTTTGGGTGTGTTCCTTCCTCTGCAATTTTTTGGAAGAGTTTGAGAAGCGTAGGTGTTAGATCTTCTCTAAATGTTTGATAGAATTCACCTGTGAAGCCATCTGGTCCTGGACTTTTGTTTGTTGGCAGATTTTTAATGACAGTTTCAATTTCATTACTTGTGATTCGTCTGTTCATATTTTCTATTTCTTCCTGGTTCAGTCTTGGAAGGTTATACCTTTCTAAGAATTTGTCCATTTCTTCCAGGCTGTCCATTTTATTGGCATAGAGTTGCTTGTAGTAGTCTCTTAGGATGCTTTGTATTTCTGTGGTGTCTGTTGTAACTTCTTTTTCATTTCTAATTTTATTGATTTGAGTCCTCTCCCTCTTTTTCTTGATGAGGCTAATGATACATCAATTTTGTTTACCTTCTCAAAGAACTAGCTTTTAGATTTATTGATCTTTGCTATCACTTTCTTTGTTTCTATATCATTTATTTCTGCTCTGATCCTTACGATTTCTTTCCTTCTGTTAATTTTGGGTTTTGTTTGTTCTTCTTCCTCTAGTTCCTTTACCTGTAATGTTAGATTGTTTATTTGTGGTTTTTCTTGTTTCTTGAGGTAGGCTTGTATAGCTATAAACTTCCCTCTTAGAACTGCTTTTGCTGCATCCCATAGGTTTTGGATGATCATGTCTCCATTGTCATTTGTCTCTAGGTATTTTTTTATTTCTTCTTTGATTTCTTCAGTGATCTCTTGGTTATTTAGTAACATATTGTTTAGCCTCCATGTGTTTGTGGTTTTTACGTCTTTTCCCCTGTAATTCATTTCTAATCTCATAGCGTTGTGGTCAGAAAAGATGCTTGATATGATTTCAATTTTCTTAAGTTTACTGAGGCTTGATTTGTGACCCACGATGTGATCTATCCTGGAGAATATTCTGTGTGCACTTGAGAAGAAAGTGTAGTCTGCTGTTTTGGGATGGAATGTCCTATAAATATCAATTAAATCTATCTGGTCTATTGTGTCATTTAAAGCTTGTGTTTCCTCATTAATTTTCTGTCTGGATGATCTGTCCATTGGTTTAAGTGAGGTGTTAAAGTCCCCCACTATTATTGTGTTACTGTCGATTTCCTCTTTTATAACTGGTAGCAGTTGCCTTATGTATTGACGTGCTCCTATGTTGGGTGCATATATATTTATATTTGTTATATCTTCTTCTTGGATTGATCCCTTGATCATTATGTAGTGTCCTTCCTTTTCTCTTGTTACATTCTTTCTTTTAAAGTCTACTTTATCTGATATGAGAATTGCTACTCCAGCTTTCTTTTGATTTCCATTTGCATGGAATATCTTTTTCCATCCCCTCGCTTTCAGTCTGTATGTGTCCCTAGGTCTGAAGTGGGTCTCTTGTAGACAGCATATATATGGGTCTTGTTTTTGTATCCATTCAGCAAGCCTGTGTCTTTTGGTTGGAACATTTAATCCATTCACGTTTAAGGTAATTATCAATATATTTGTTCCTATGACCACTTTCTTAATTGTTTTGGGTTTGTTTTTGTAGGTCCTTTTCTTCTCTTGTGTTCCCCACTTAGAGAAGTTCCTTTAGCACTTGTCATAGAGCTGGTGTGGTGGTGCTGAATTCTCTTAGCTTTTGCTTGTCTGTAAAGCTTTTGATTTCTCCATCGAATCTGAGTGAGATCCTTGCGGGTAGAGTAATCTTGGTTGTAGGGTCTTCCCTTTCATCACTTTACATATATCATGCCACTCCCTTCTGGCTTGTAGATTTTCTGCTGAGAAATCAGCTGTTAACCTTATGGGAACTCCCTTGTATATTATTTGTCATTTTTCCATTGCTGCTCTCAATAATTTTTCTT
The DNA here is from genome assembly GCF_005190385.1 of Monodon monoceros. Lineage (NCBI taxonomy): Eukaryota > Metazoa > Chordata > Mammalia > Artiodactyla > Monodontidae > Monodon > Monodon monoceros. Next base: position 33,046,742 of record NW_021703772.1, on the reverse strand, counting down.
TGTCTTTAATTTTTGCCAATTTGATTACTGTGTGTCTCAGCGTGTTTCTCCTTGGGTTTATCCTGTATGGGACTCTCTGCACTTCCTGGACTTGGGTGACTATTTCCTTTCCCATGTTAGGGAAGTTTTTGACTATAATCTCTTCAGATACTTTCTCGGGTGCTTTGTCTCTCTCTTCTCCTTCTGGGACCCCTGTAGTGCGACTGTTTTTGTGTTTAATGTTGTCCCAGAGGTCTCTTAGGTTGTCTTCATTTCTTTTCATTCTTTTTCTTTATTCTGTTCCGCAGCAGTTTATTCCACCATTCTGTCTCTCAGGTCACTTATCCATTCTTCTGCCTCAGTTATTCTTCTCTTGATTCCTTCTACTGTATTTTTTTTTTTTTTTTTTTTTTTGTGGTATGCAGTCCTCTCACTGTTGTGGCCTCTCCCACTGCGGAGCACAGGCTCTGGACGCATAGGCTCAGCAGCTATGGCTCACGGGCCCAGCCGCTCCACAGCATGTGGGATCTTCCCGGACCGGGACATGAACCCGTGTCCCCCGCATCGGCAGGCAGACTCTCAACCACTGCGCCACCAGGGAAGCCCGTTCTCCTGTATTTTTTTTTTTTTTTTTGCAGTACGCGGGCCTCTCACCATTGTGGCGTCTCCCGTTGCGGAGCACAGGCTCCGGACGTGCAGGCTCAGTGGCCATGGCTCACGGGCCCATCCGCTCCGCGGCATGTGGGACCCTCCTGGACTGGGGCACGAACCCGGGTCCCCTGCATCGGCAGGCAGACTCCCAACCACTGTGCCACCAGGGCAGCCCTCTACTGTATTTTTTATTTCAGTTATTATATTGTTCATCTGTGTTTGTTTGTTCTTTAATTCTTCTAGATCTTTGTTAAACATTTCTTGCATCTTCTTGATCTTTGCCTCCATTCTTTTTCCAAGGTCCTGGATCATCTTCAGTATCATTATTCTGAATTCTTTTTCTGGAAGATTGCCTATCTCTACTTCATTTTGTTGTTTTTCTGAGGTTTTATCTTGCTCCTTCATCTGGTACATAGCCCTCTGCGTTTTCATCTTTCTGTGAATGTGGTTTTTGTTCCACAGACTGCAGGATTGTAGTTCTTCTTGCTTCTGCTCTCTCCTCTCTGGTGGATGAGGCTATCTAAGAGGCTTGTGCAAGTTTCATGATGGGAGGGACTGGTGGTGGGTAGAGCTGGCTGTTTCTTTGGTGGGCAGTGCTCAGTAAAACTTTAATCTGCTTGTCTGCTAATGGGTGGGGCTGGGTTCCCTCCCTGTTTGTTGTTTGGCCTGAGGCAACCCAACACTGGAGCCTACCCGGGCTCCTTGGTGGGGCTAATGGCAGACTCTGGGAGGGCTCACGCCAAGGAGTACTTCCCAGAACTTCTGCTGCCAGTGTCCTTGTCCTCAGGGTGAGACACAGCCACACCCTGCCTCTGCAGGAGACCCTCCAAAACTAGCAGGTAGGTCTGGTTCAGTCTCCTATGTGGTCACCGTTGCTTCCCCTGGGTCCTGATGTGCACACCAGTTTCTGTGTGCCTTCCAAAAGTGGAGTCTCTGTTTCCCCCAGTCTTGTCAAAATCCTGCCATCAAATCCTGTTAGCCTTCAAAGTCTGATTCCCTAGGAATTCCTCGTCCTGTTGCTGGACCCGCAGATTGGGATTCCTGACGTGGGGCTCAGAACCTTCAGTCCAGTGGGTGGACTTCTGTGGTATACGTGTTCTCCAGTTTGTGAGTCACCCACCCAGCAGTTATGGGATTTGATTTTATTGTGATTGCACCCCTCCTACCATCTCACTGTGGCTTCTCCTTTGTCTTTGGATGTGGGGTACCTTTTTTGTGAGTTCCAGTGTCTTCCTGTCGATGATCGTTCAGCAGTTAGTTGTGATTCTGGTGTTCTCGCAAGAGACAGTGAGAGCATGTCCTGCTCCACCATCTTGAACCAATCACCTCTCAAAACCATCTTTTTTTGAGCAAATATTTGGTGGATTCCCACATGTGTACTGTCATGAATTCCCTTGGAGTGCCCATTTTCAAGCCCTCTTGATGTGTCTCTCTGAAAATGCAGTTCCTTTAGTGCCCAAATTAACTTTTATGTAAAATAAAATGTTTATTGAAGCATAAGTGATACAAATATGCTAATTTGAAGCTTTCATTAGTGAAACTCAACAATTGTTACAGAATTTATATCAACAGAAGAATTTGGGGGGTGTAAATCAACTCTACACCAATAAAAATTAATTAAAAAATGAATTTGAGTGGGGGAGTAGCCTATCACTGACATTGTTTAGAATTAAAGACGTTTAGAATTAAAGACTCATGTTGATAATAAAAAGCAAAGCAACTCCTAGTTGGTTTCTGTTATTGTTTTTAAACCCATCCTCGTATTGTTTGAACCAGGGGGGTACTATTCCCCCTACCCATCCCTGGTACACAGCTGCCTACTGGGCTTAAGGCATGGTGTCAGGCATGCCACATTAGGCAGAACCAATGAACTCTGGTTCTCATGGAACTTCCAGGTTAGTGAGGGAGGTCAAGAGAGAATAAGTAAATAAGCAAGAATTTACAGAATTCCTAGAGCTGTGAAGGAAATAAACCATATCCAGAGACAGAGAGTAACAAGAAGTCTGTTAGGTAACATGGTAAAAGAAGTCTTATGTTCTTAGTGCTTGATGATCAAGAGCAGGAGGGAAGTGACTTGAGGTTGGAAGATAAGCAGACACCTGACCAGCTTTGAAGAGCATGGCTTTTATTCAGAGTGCAGAAAAGAAATCCATTCAAACATTAAACAGTGAAATGACATAAGTTTATTTTTCCAAATGATTACTCTGGCTGCGGTATAGAAGCTAGAGGAACAGTTAAAGTATCTCTAGTCTGGAAAAAGATAATGGTGGCTTGGCCTGGAAAGGTGGCAACAGTGTTGGGAAGAATATTAAGGTATGTTTTCAGCAGGAGGGAATGAAAGTGGAGAGTGAGACAAGGGAAGCCGTCAAGAATGTCACCCAGGTTTCTGGTTTGTGTAACTAGGAGAACGGTGGTGACTTTTACTTAAATGGGAAGTTTGGTGGCGCACAGTTTTCCTAATAATGGCGTAACAGAGCATGGATCTCTCAATGACGTTTTAGTTATTTGTTTTTTTAATAGACTTTATTTTTTATAACAGTTTTAGGTTCTCAGCAAAATTGAGTGGAAAATACAGAGAATTCTCCTTGCTGCCACACACAGCCTCTCCCACTATCAACATCCTGCACCCGAGTGGTACATTTGTTAAAATCAATGAATCTACATTCACACATCATCATCTCAAATCCATAGTTTACATTAGGGTTCACTCTTTTTTTTAAATTGAAGTGTAGATGATTTACAATGTTGTGTTAGTTTCAGGCGAATCAGCAAAGCAATTAGTAATACATATACATATTCTTTTTCAGATTCTTTTCCATTATAGGTTATTACAAGATATTGAATACAGTTCCATGTGCTATATACAGGGACCTGTGCTAGGTCCTTTTTGTTTTTCTGTTTTATATATATATTAGTGTATATCTGTTAATCCCAAACTCCTAATTTATCCCTCCCCTACCTCTCCTCTTTGGTAACCGTAAGTTTGTTTTCTATGTCTGTGCGTCTGTTTCTGTTTTGTAAATAAGTTCATTTGTATCATTTTTTCAGATTCCACATATAAATGATATCATATGATATTTGTCTTTGTCTGGCATACTTTACTTAGTATGATAATCTCTAGGTCCATCCATGTTGCTGCAAATGGCAATATTTTTTCTTTTTATGGCTGAGTAATATTCCATTGTACATATATACTACATATCTTCTTTATCCATTCATCTGTTGATGGACACTTATGTTGCTTCCATGTCTTGGCTATTGGGGTTCGTGTATCTTTTTTTTTTTCTTTCGTGTATCTTTTTGAATTAGAGTTTTCATCTTTTCTGGGTATATGCCCAGTAGTGGAATTGCTGGATCATATGGTAACTCTATTTTTAGTTTTTTAAGGAACCTCCATACTGTTCTCCATAGTGGCTGCATCAGTTTACATTCCCACCAACAAAAGGTTCACTCTTCTTGTACATCCCTTGTTTTTTGTGTTTTTTTTTTTAATTTTTAAAAAATTTTCTTTATTTTTTTGGCTGTATCGGGTCTTAGTTGCAGCACGCAGGATCTTTCGTTGCCATGCACGGGCTTCTCTCTTGTTGTGCCATGTGGGTTTTCTCTCTGTAGCTGTGGCATGTAGGCTCCAGAGCCCACAGGCTCTGTAGTTTGCAGCACGCCAGCTCTCTCGTTGAGGCGTGCGAGCTCAGTAGTTTTGGCCAGCAGGCTTAGTTGACCCCTGGCATGTGGGATCTTAGTTCCCCGACCAGGGATGGAACCCGCGTCCCTTGCATTGGAAGGTGGATTCTTTACCACTGTACCACCAGGGAAGTCCCCGTTCCTTGGGTTTTGACTAATATATAATGACATGTATCCAGCATTATAGTATTAAACAGAAGAGTTTCACTGCCCTAAAAATCGTCTGGGCTCTGCCTAGTCATCTCTCCCTTTTCCTTCTCCTTGGTAATCACCTTTTTTTTTTTACTGTCTCCCATGGTTTTGCTTTTTCTAGAATGTCTTATAGATAGAACTATATAGTATATAACCTTTTCAGATTGGCTTCATTTACTTAGTAATATGCATTTAAGCTTCCTCTATGTCTTTTCATGACTTAAAACTCATTTCTTTTTAACACTGAATAATATTCCATTGTATGAATGTATCACAGTTTATTTATCCTCAGTTGACTTCTTGGTTGCTTCCAAGCCTTGTCAACAAAGCTGCTATAAACATCCGAATGCTGGTTTTTAGGTAGACATAAGTTTCCAATTCCTTTGGGTAAATACAAAGGAGCACAATCTCTGGGTCATATTCTAAGAGTATGTTTAGTTTTGTAAGAACTGACAAATTGTCTTCCAAAATGGCCACACCATTTTGCATTCCCATCCTTGTCAGCATTTGGTGTTGTCAGTGTTTTGGATTTTCACCATTCTAATAGGTGTCATGTGGTATGTCATTGCCGTTTTAATTTGCAATTCCCTAATGACATATGATGTTGAGCATCATTCATATGCTTATTTATCATCTGTATATCTTCTCTAGTGATGTGTCTGTTCAGGTCTTTTGCTCATTTTTTAATCAGGTTGTTCATTTTCTATTGTTGAGTTTTATGAGTTCTTTGTATATGTTTTTTAAATCAATTTATTTATTTATTTATTTTTGGCTGCGTTGGGTCTTAGTTGCTGCACGTGGGCTTTCTCTAGTTGCAGTGAGTGGGGGCTACTCTTTGTTGCGGTGCGTGGGCTTCTCATTGCGGTGGCTTCTCTTGTTGCGGAGCACAGGCTCTAGGTGCATGGGCTTCAGTAGTTGTGGTGCATGGGCTTAGTTGCTCTGCGGCATGTGGGATCTTTCCAGGGGCCAGGGGTCGAACCCGTGTCCCCTGCATTGGCAGGCGGATTCTTAACTGCTGCGCCACCATGGAAGTCCCTCTTTGTATATTTTTGATAATGGTTATCTGATATGTGTTTTGCAAATATTTCTTCCCAGTCTGTGGTTTATCTTCTCATCATCTTGGCTAGCTTTCAGTTTTGTCTGTTCAAACCACATTTTCATTGTAAGTTTTATTTTAATTCAGTCAAATGTTGAAATCTTTTATACTGTGTAAGGCTCTCTTTTCTCTTTTTCAAAACAAATGTATTTTATTATTACAAAAGCAATATGTATTCCTAATGGAACATTTGAAAAACACATAATTAGAAAAAAGAGGGAAACCTATGAAAAACACTGGTACCTTGACTAATGTCCTTAGCAGTACCTGGAAGCTCTGCCCTTGGCCTGGGCAATTTGACAATCCATGTCGGAAGCCTAAAAATGCTACTCGCACTTTGACCCAGCAATTCTTGTTTAGAAATATATTCCAAGAAAATAATTGGACATGTGCCCAGAGAGTAAAATACAAGGATGTTCCTAGTTGGAAAAAAAATAGAAACAACCTATATTAGTTTGTTAGGGTTGCCATAACAAAGCACCACAGACTGGGTGACTTAACAGAAATTTTTTTCTCACAATTTTGGAGGCTAGAAATCCAAGATCAAGGCACCAGCAGGATTGATTTCTTCTGCAGCTTCTCTACTTAGCTTGTAGATGGCCATCCTCTCCCTGTATCTTTATACAGTCTTCCCTCTGCATATGTCTGTGTCCAAATTTCCTCCTCTTATAAGACACCAGTCATAGTGGATTAAGGCCCGTGCTAAAATCTTCATTTTAACTTAATTACCTCTTTAAAATCCAAACTCTAAGTACACTCACATTCTGAGATACTAGGGTTAGGACTTCAACATATAAATTTTAGGGGGACATGATTCAGCCCATAACACAACCTAATCTAAGAATTGGTAGTCAGTTAAATAAATTATGACTCATTCACCCAATGGTATATACATTCTAGTTCATGTACAAATTTTTAATGCTGCCATTAAAAATAGCCCTAGAAATATATATGACATGGAAAGAATTTCATGATATATGTTGCTCAGTGAAAAGAATAGGCTACAAAATGATATGTGTAGTATGATTCTTGTTCTATGTGTGAAATACATACACAAGTGCACAGACAAATGGCTAGAAATTATATTGGGGGGATGATATGGGTGATTTTCCTTTGTTTTATTTCTGTTTACTTATTTATTCTTAACTGCACATTTAAATTTTTTCCACGATAAATTTTTGCAATATTTTAAAAGAACTCCCCTCCTGCCATCCCCCCACACGTCATAACACAAACACTCCAAAAAAAGAAAAAAAAAAAAGAAAGAACAGGAGGAAATCTACCATGTATATAAAGCAGGTTTCAGAGAACAGTTCTCTACTTAGGTAGTTTTCCTTTAGCCATTTCTTCTCTCCTGCTGCTAAGGTGAGTTTCAGTGAGTTATGAAAGCTTACTCCGTGCTCTTGACTGGTTCTCTTCGCCTCTATAGTGTAATGGCCTACTCATTTAAAGTGCAATGAAGTGCTCAGTGTATTCTTATTCTTTTTGGGAGGCTGTTTGGAAAGGTTTTTGTTTAATCATAAGACATTGCTGAGGCCAGTGACATTATGACTGAATGATTCATCTTGGCTTAGGGCTTATGATCAGACAGGCTCTGAAATCTATTTTCAAACTTGCAGAGAAAAAAAAATTTAATGGGATGGGTTCCCAAGAAGAGAGCAGGGTGGATGTGTTCAGAGTCCTGATCATATGATTTCTAGCTTAGGAAGCGGTAGGTGCCTATTCATATCTCATTTATGGGAGAATTGACTACAGGCATTTTTCTTCTAAAGTCTTATTTCTTAGAGGCTGGGCCTACCACTCTAATCATTTTCTTCTAGGCCTGTCTCTCTTCCCCTTTCCCCCACTTCTGTAGCTTGGATAATTTATGCACAACATAGATATTATTTGAATAAAAGGACAACACCTAAGTTAAGACATCATAGAGTGATTCGAGGTTACTGGTGCACACAACCCACCATGTTAAGCTTTCACTTTGTATAATATACCTCCATGGCCATTGAAATGCAGCTACTCCCCTGGTTGTTACATGGAGTAGTGACGGATTTAGCATCACTATACCTGTATAAGTAGGCCATGTACGACAATGGCAGAACTTAAAAATTTAGTCTTGCAATAAAGAGGGCATCTTGTACTAAGCACCTTGCTTACACTTCTGACAAATCTTGAGAATACCTCTAGAATTAAGAATCCTCTGCAGAGGCACATATTTCATAGACCCTTTCTTGACCTCGATTTCTCAAACAGATGCTTATACGAATTTGTTCATTTTCAGAGCAAAGTAATGGGCATACCCTCCAGGTTCCTAGCATTTTTCTTTGACCCATGGTAAAATTTGAGTTAATGGCTATTTACATCTATTATGTACAGTACTCTCAGTGAACAGCTTTGATATTATAGCGTCTGACCTACCATGCTCCTGGCCAGTAAATGTGAGTTAGGAATGCTCATCAGGTGTGTTCTTGCAATGATCAGGCAGCCCCTTCTGCTTGCAGTACTTGGAAATCAGTGGAGACGTAAGGAGAGAAAAGAAACCTGGAAGTTGCCTACCAAGGTGGCTCTGGAAAAACCTTCCTGAACAGACTGGGTCTTGTTTGATCTTTCGTCAGACTTAGCTAGTATTTAGACAAAAGATTATCTGTGAGTACAGAGTCTTATAGGTATTTCCTCTAGGCTGACAACTCCTCAAGAGCGTAGGCCACATCTTCTTTGTCCTGAGAGTGCAGGCCTGGCACAGAGCAAGCAGATAAGAGATTAAAGAGATAATAATTATCTCATTGGTTGAAGTCACAATCAACTACCACCTTCATTACATATATATTTTTCTGTTACTAATCTGGGATATGATAAAATTCTATTAGTGTCATGAGGCTTGAATACTGTCCTAATATTATTTTAAAGTATTAGAGATGAAATAGACCTTAGAAATAATTTACTGTAGATACCTTCATTTTGCAGATGGGAAACTGACACCCAGAGAAGTTAAATGACTTTTCAAAGCTACTTAGTGACAGACATAGAAGCAGGAGAATCCAGGTCCTCCTGGCTCCCAGTTTGCTACTAAACACCCCAAAGTGACTAAGAAGACTGCTTCCACTTTAGGTTATATTTTGTTTTGGTTTTTTTCTTTTTCTTCTTTCTCTCTCTCTTCACATGCTTTTATCTCCCTACTTGGATGTGAGATCAACAAGCAAATCAGAGAACTTAGAACTTTTTAGAAAAGCCAGGGCTGTTGTGTTGTGACCCAGTATGGTGGGGGTGGAACTTTATCTTTCTGGAAAGGTTTTACGTTTACTCATGTTCTCTGGGCCATAGTTGAATGTGAGAGCCTTGCCCAGGTGTAGGCATCTTTACTGCTGATTGGATGTGCCCTGCTCTGGAATGTCAGGAGACCTGAGCTCTCATCTTGGCCCTGTCACACTCCTGTGACCTTGGGAAAGTTAATTTTCCTCTCTAGGCCTCAGTTCCTCCTTTATAAAACATGAAACTTGGACTACATAAGCTCGAAAATCCTATGAGTCTACCTGTTTCCACTTCTGAATTATGAGGAATTAAAACTTTTTTCTATCTTTAAAGTAAAAACCGCACCTAATCCCCATGCAATTTGATCACCCTTACATTTTTGTGTGAGTGTTGACAGGCCTTCTCTGCTCTACTTGGTAATAACTGGAATGATTTAGTTTTCATTTCAATGGTTTCAACTATTAGCTTCCATTTGTCATTCTACCAAAGAAGTAATTGGCACAATGGTTAAAGGTGATATATGACTCAGTTCTTTTGGGTCCTGTTTCAAGTGTTACTTTGAAAGTCTCTAGACTTCCTCCCCTCTATCTGTCACTCATCCGGAGTTGGATGGTATCCATGGATCCTATCGTTTTTTGCCTCTTGTGGAATTGGTAGAGAGGGCATAGGGTCTCCTCAAGATCAGGGACCCAGGGAGGTGCCTGGAAGGGGGAACATTTTCTCTAAGTAGAGGGAGGGAAAGCTGCCAGGTTGCTGACTCTTGCTGTAGCAGGTGATAAGGAGTTAGTTGCAACCTGACTCCTCTCCCCACTGTGGGGTTACTGGCTTTGTGTTGTCTCGGCAAAGTCCCCTAGACATGTCATGGCAGCCTATCCCTTGCCTTCCTCTGCTTACATGCCTACACGCTCAGGAATGGAGAATCAAGAGATCAGCTTTCTGGCTGCTCTTGAAAGGATGCCCTGTTTGTTAGAGGCAAGTGGCCTGCCTTACACTGAAAATCACCCTGATGTGCAGAGCTGCAGAATGCATAGTTATATTACCTGCACTTAAAGGAACATAAGACCCAGTGTCGCATTACTTTGTTTGCCTCTAACAGACCCTTCTCTTTTGCATCGACTGTTTCACACCATTAATCACTCAACAGCATTTATGAAACACTTGCCTTAAGCCTGAAGGAAAGGTTGAAAAGGAAGAAAAACCATGATCTCTGGCCTTGAGGGCTAAAAAGTTGCTGAAAGGAGACTTGAGAATGCATAAAAACACAAAGTACTACACAAACAAGTCCAAATTAACATAATGCAGAGTATTTCCAGACATGTTTAGGAGTTAATTGGCAAGATCAAGCTTGGGTGGAGTTAATCAGAGAAGGCTTCTTAGGAGAATTGTCACTGCTAATTTGACTATATTAACATTCTTACCTAGAGAACCCAGGGACAAGTATACAAAAGGTTTAAATGATTAAAGAAAGTGCCACTGAGTCATATTCCAGAAAACACAAAAGATGCAAACTAAAAAATGATATGGCAAGCTGAGTGAAAAGGCTTGATTAGAGAGAGAATGAGGAAACTAAGCAGGGAATTTGTAGAAATTGAAGGCTCCGTTGAAGAATTTGGATCTGATAAAATTTGTGATAGGGAGCCTCTGGAGATTCTTGAGCATGGGAATGGTATGTGAAATTGTCTGAGAAAGATTACTCTTCCTGCTATGTATAAACTAATATGGAAAAGTTAGTGGCGGGGCTCAGGTTAGAGCTGCAGCTGTGGAAATGAAGTGGAGGTACACTGGAGGGATAAGATGGAACCAGTGAGCAGAGCTTGACCAATGCTTAGACAATCATCATGACCACCCTTCACTGAGTGCTTTCTATGTGCCAGTCACAGAGCTAAGAGCTTGTCACATGAATTAATGCATTCAAACCTCAACAGAACTGTATGAGAGGAAATTAAATAACTTGCTCCAGATCATGCAACTCTAAGTGAGGAATTAGAATTTGTACCCAGGCACTCTGGCTCCGAAGCCACTTAACTACTACTATCCTAGACTGCATCTCTGAAGTCAAAAAGTAAGGAAGAAAATTACCCTACTGCTGTGGTTGAGAGTATGACCTCTAGATTCAGACTCTCTGGGATGTCTGCCTATGGCATTGACTAACTATACACTCCTAAACAAACCACTTAAAATTCTACCCCTCCTTTTCCTTATCCATAAAAATAGGGATAACTGTACCTGTGTATAGGGTTGCTATAAAGTATAAATGTGTTATAGTGTGTACTGCACTCAGCCCAGCACCTGACACACAGTAACTGTTCAATAAATGTTAGCTATCAATGAAATTGTTATTATCATCCTATGTTTTAGAACCTGGCAAGATAACACTGTAATTGCCAGAATAAGAAAAGGGGGACATTTGGTTTAAGGTTATTTACCACTCACAAGTCCTTTGCTCTTGAGTTACAGAATATTTAGGGATCAGTAGAAATCATACTGAGGGAAGTGAAGAGAAATTGGGGGATGTTCCAAAGAGAAGAGTTAACTGAAAATGCCAGTTATTCAGAGCACTGGAGAAAAATCATGTTAGAAGTGGAGGAAAGGGAGGGAGGCTAAGAATTTGATTAGTGTTAGACCTGCTTTGTGGGTAGGGAGGACTGGGATTGCCACTTTATTAACTTATATATTGAGCATGAATTTAACTTCCCTTTTGGTTTCTGCTTTTTCATCCTCACTATTAATAGACTATGCACATATTAAGAAGTAATCTATGCTGCAACTTTTCCTCAGAACTGTGTCTACTTAAAGAGGAGTTAGGAGAGAGTTTTAAAGGACATTGTTTAAAAAAATGTATACAAAAACAACGAGGAGAACATGATAGGTGATAGTCATTGTTCATAGGTCAGAGCGGCTGGTTCTCTGAAGTCCTTTTCTCCCTAGAGAGATCTCCAAGGAGAGATCTTTGTGCCCCATGGAATGACTACTTAGGAGCTGAGTCAAACAAGCAGTCTTATTTTAGTTTTCTAAAGACCAAGTCTGGGCAGGCCTATGCTTTCACTACATGGGAGGGGTAAGTGGTTAAGTTTATTCACATGTGAACTGCCTAAGTCATCTCACAGGCTACCATGGCTCAGTTAGCTCTCCCAACTGACAGAAGACACATACATGGGGGAATAAGCTACTCCCCACTGAATGTAACAGGAAGCAGTGATTTGGCACTCTGCCATTTGAATTCACTCTGTATTCTGGCATGGCTAAATGACACTGAGAAAAGATAGCAGTAATCATTGGTGAAATTATTAGTGCCCTTAAAATTACTCATCCACAAGTATTTATTGACAATGGTGAATATCTGTATAGAACACAGTACTGGTACCTAGTAAAAGCTCACATTTTGTTGATTCTGGCTTGGACTGTACATTTGCCAATATACAGCATTTAACTGCATTTCTTTCAGGAAAATTCAACTATATCTATAGAGTAAAAGAATAAGTAAGCATTGCCAGGGTCCCATGATCCAGGAACAACTTCCCTGGGAGAACACACGGCACTCCTCAGGCTGTTGCAGCATCATGCCGGCCTCTGCCGCTGCAGGCTTGCCCCGCATTCCATACCCCTCCCTCCGTCCCCCCGACCTGAGTGAGCCAGAGCCCCTAATCAGCGGCTCCTTTACCCCGTCCTGTCTGAGTGAAGAACAGACTCCCTCAGGCGACCTACACACAGAGGTGGGGCCAAATCCAAAGCTGAACCCCGGGAGCTGTGCAAACAAAGAAGAGAAAGGGAAGCTTCTCCCAGCAGCCTCAGGAGCAGGGGATTAAATCTCCACAATCACCTTGATGTACCATGCATCTCTGGAATACCTGAATAGACAACGAATCATCCCAAATTGAGGCGGTGCACTTTGGGAGCAACTGAAGACTTGGAGTTTGCTGTCTGCATCTAATTTGTTTCTGGTTTTATGTTTATCTTAGCTTAGTATTTAGAATTTATTATCATTGGTAGATTTGTTTATTGATTTGGTTGCTCTCTTCCTTTTTTTTTTAAATATAGATTTTTTTTTTCCTTTTCTCTTTTTGTGAGTGTGTATGTGTATGCTTCCTTGTGTGATTTTGTCTGTATAGCTTTGCTTTTACCATTTGTCCTAGGGTTCTGTCTGTCTGTTTTTGTTTTTTTTCTTTTCGGATAGTTTTTAGGCTTGCTATCATTGGTGGTTTGGTTGTTCTCTTCTTTCTTTCTTACTTTTTTTATGACTTTTAAATTTTTTTATTTTTAATAATTTTTAAAATTTTAATAACTATATTTTATTTTATTTTATTTTATTTCTTTTTTTTCTCCCTTTTCTTCTGAGCCGAGTGGCTGACAGGGTCTTGGTGCTCTGGCCGGGTGTCAGGCCTGTGCCTCTGAGGTGGGAGAGCTGAGTTCAGGACATTGGTCCACCAGAGACCTGGCTCCACATAATATCAAATGGTGAAAGCTCTCCCAGAGGTCTTCATCTCAACACTAAGACCCAGCTCGACTCAATGACCAGAAAGATACAGTGCTGGACACACTATGCCAAACAGCTAGCAAGACAGGAACACAACCCTACCCAGTAGCAGAGAGGCAGCCTAAAATCATAATAAGGTCACAGACACCCCAAAACACACCACCAGACACGGTCCTGCCCATCAGAAAGACAATTCCAGCCTCATCCACCAGAACACAGGCACCAGTCCCCTCCACCAGGAAGCCTAGACAACACACTGAGCCTTATCCACTGGGGGCAGACACCAAAAACAAACGGAACTATGAACCTGCAGCCTGCGAAAAGGAGACCCCAAACACAGTAAGTTAAGCAAAATGAGAAGACGGAGAAATACACAGCAGATGAAGGAGCAAGGTAAAAACCCACCAGACCAAACAAATGAAGAGGAAATAGGCAATCTACCTGAAAAAGTATTCAGAGTAATGATAGTAAAGATGATCCAAAATCTTGGAAAAAGAATGGAGAAAATACAAGAAACGTTTAACAAGGACCTAGAAGTACTAAAGAGCAAACAAACAGTGATGAGCAACAAAATAAATGAAATTAACAATTCTCTAGAAGGAATCAATAGCAGAATAACTGAGGCAGAAGAACGGATAAGTGACCTGAAAGATAAAGTAGTGGAAATAACTACCAGAGAGCAAAATAAAGAAAAAAAAAAATAAAAAGAACTGAGGACAATCTCAGAGACCTCTGGGACAACATTAAACTCATCAACATCCAAATTATAGGGTTCCCAGAAGAAGAAGAGAAAAAGAAAAGGACTGAGAAAATATTTGAAGAGATTATAGTTGAAAATTTCCCTGATACGGGAAAGAAAATAGTCAATCAAGTCCAGGAAGCACAGAGGGTCCTATACAGGATAAATCCAAGGAGAAATACGCCAAGACACATAGTAATCAAATTGGCAAAAATGAAATACAAAGAAAAAATATTAAAAGCAGAAAGGGAAAAACAAATAACATAGAAGGGAATCCCCATAAGGTTAACAGCTGATCTTTCAGCAGAAACTCTGCAAGCCAGAAGGGAGTGGCAGGACATATTTAAAGTGATGAAGGAGAAAAACCTACAAACAAGATTACTCTACCAGGAAGGATCTCATTCAGATTCGACAGAGAAATTAAAACCTTTACAGACAAGCAAAATCTAAGAGAATTCAGCACCACCAAACCAGCTTTACAACAAATGCTAAGGAACTTCTCTAGCAGGACTCACAAGAGAAGGAAAAGACCTACATAACAAACCCAAAACAATTAAGAAAATGGTAATAGGAACATACATATCAATAACTACCTTAAATATAAATGGATTAATGCTCCAACCAAAAGACATAGACTGGCTGAATGGATACAAAATCAAGACCCATATATATGCTGTCTACAAGAGACCCACTTCAGACCTAGGGACACATACAGACTGAAAGTGAGGGGATGGAAAAAGATATTCCATGCAAATGGAAATCAAAAGAAAGCTGGAATAACAATTCTCATATCAGAAAAAATAGACTTTAAAATAAAGACTACTACAAGAGACAAAGAAGTACACTACATAATGATCAAGGGATCAATCCAAGAAGAAGATATAACAATTGTAAATATTTATGCACCCAACATGGGAGCACCTCAATACATAAGGCAAATGCTAACAGCCATAAAAGGGGAAATCGACAGTCACACAAACATAGTAGGGGACTTTAACACCCCACTTTCACCAATGGACACATCATCCAAAATGAAAATAAATAAGAAAACACAAGCTTTAAATGATACATTAAACAAGATGGACTTAATTGATATTTAGAGGACATTCCATCCAAAAACAACAGAATACACTTTCTTCTCAAGTGCTCTTGGAACACTCTCCAGGATCAAGCATATCTTGGGTCACAAATCAAGCCTTGTTAAATTTAAGAAAATTGAAATCTTATCAAGTACCTTTTCCAACCACAACGCTATGAGACTAGAAATCAATTACAGGAAAAAAATCGGTAAAAATTACAAATACATGTAGGTTAAACAATACACTACTAAATAGCCAAGAGATCACTGAAGAAATCAAAGAGGAGATCAAAAAATACCTAGAAACAAATTGCAATGAAAACATGACAACCCAAAACCTGTGGGATGTAGCAAAAGCAGTTCTAAGTGGGAAGTTCATAGCAATACAATCCTACCTTAAGAAACAAGAAACATCTCAAATAAACAACCTAACCTTACACCTAAAGCAATTAGAGAAAGAAGAACAAAAAACCCCAAAGTTAGCAGAAGGAAAGAAATCATAAAGATCAGATCAGAAATAAATGAAAAAGAAATGAAGGAAACAATAGCAAAGACCAATAAAACTAAAAGCTGGTTCTTCGAGAAGACAAATAAAATTGATAAAACATAAGCCAGACTAATCAAGAAAAAAAGAGAGAAGACTCAAGTCAATAGAATTAGGAATGAAAAAGGAGAAGTAACAACTGACATTGCCGAAATACAAAGGATCATGAGAGATTACTACAAGCAACTGTATGCCAATAAAATGGATAACCTGGAAGAAATGGACACATTCTTAGAAAAGCACAACCTTCCGAGACTGAACCAGGAAGATATAGAAAATGTAAACAGACCAATCTCAACCACTGAAATTGAGACTGTGATTAAAACTCTTCCAACAAACAAAAGCCCAGGACCAGATGGCTTCACAGGCAAATTCTATGAAACATTTAGAGAAGAGCTAACACCTACGCTTCTCAAACTCTTCTAAAATATAGCAGAGGGAGGAACTCTACCAAACTAATTCTACAAGGCCACCATCACCCTGATACCAAAATCACACAAACATGTCACAAAGAAAAAAACCTACAGGTCAATATCACTGATGAACATAGATGCAAAAATCCTCAACAAAATACTAGCAAACAGAATCCAACAGCACGTTAAAAGGATCGTATATCATGATCAAGTGTGGTTTATCCCAAGAATGCAAGAATTCTTCAATATATGCAAATCAATCAATGTGATAAACCATATTAACAAATTGATGGAGAAAAACCATATGATCGTCTCAACAGATGCAGGGAAAGCTTTCAACAAAATTCAACACCCATTTATGATAAAAATCCCTGCAGAAAGTAGGCATAGAGGGAACTTTCCTCAACATAATAAAGGCCATATATGATAAACCCACAGCCAACATTGTTCTCAATTGTGAAAAACTGAAACCATTTCCTCTAAGATCAGGAACAAGACAGGGTTGTCCACTCTCACCACTATTATTCAAGATAGTTTTGGAAGTTTTAGCCACAGCAATCAAAGAAGAAAAAGAAATAAAAGGAATCCAAATTGGAAAACAAGAAGTAAAGCTGAAAAAAAAAAAAAAAGAAGTAAAGCTGTCACTGTTTGCAGATGACATAGTACTATACACAGAGAATCCTAAATATGCTACCAGAAAACTACTAGAGCTAATCAATGAATTTGGTAAAGTAGCAGGATACAAAATTAATGCACAGAAATCTCTGGCATTCCCATACACTAATGATGAAAAATCTGAAAGGGAAATTAAGGAAGCACTCCCAGTTACCGTTGAAACAAAAAGAATAAAATACCTAGGGATAAACCCACCTAAATAGACAAAAGACCTGTATGCAGAAAACTATAAGACACTGATGAAAGAAATTAAAGATGATACAAACAGATGGAGAGATATACCGTGTTCTTGGATTGGAAGAATTAACATTGTGAAGATGACTATACTACCCAAAGCAATCTACAGATTGAATGCAATCCCTATCAAACTACCAATGGCATTTTTCACAGAACTAGAGCAAAAAATTTCACAATTTGTATGGAAACACAAAAGACCCTGAATAGCCAAAGCAATCTTGAGAAAGAAAAATGGAGCTGGAGGAATCAGACTCCCTCCCTTCAGACTATACTACAAAGCTACAGTAATCAAGGTAGTATGGTACTGGCACAAAAACAGAAATAGAGATCAGTGGAACAGGATAGAAAGCCCAGAGATAAACCCACACACATATGGTCACCTTATTTTTGATAAAGGAGGCAAGGATACACAATGGAGAAAAGACACCCTCTTCAATAAGTGGTTCTGGGAAAACTGGACACCTAGATGTAAAAGAATGAAATTAGAACACTCCCTAACACCATACACAAAAATAAACTGAAAATGGATTAAAGTCCTAAGTGTACGGGCAGACACTTTAAAACTCTTAGTGGAAAACATAGGCAGAACACTTTATGACATAAATCACAGCAAGATCCTTTTTGACCCACCTCCTAGAGAAGTGGAAATAAAATCAAAAATAAACAAATGGGACCTAATGAAACTTAAAAGCTTTTGCACAGCAAAGGAAACCATAAATAAGACAAAAAGACAACCCTCAGAGTGGGAGAAAATATTTGCAAATGAAGCAACTGACAAAGGATCAATCTCCAAAATTTACAAGCAGCTCATGCAGCTCAATAACAAAAATCATACAACCCAATCCAAAAAAGGGCAGAAGACCTAAATAGACATTTCTCCAAAGAAGATATACAGATTGCCAAGAAACACATTAAAGGATGCTCAACATCACTAATCATTAGAGAAATGCAAATCAGTACTACAGTGAGGTATCACCTCACACCAGTCAGAATGGCCATCATCAAAAATCTGCAAAAAATAAATGCTGGAGAGTGTGTGGAGAAAAGGGAACCCTCTTGCACTGTTGGTGGGAATGTAAATCGATACAGCCACTATGGAGAACAGTATGGAGGTTCCTTAAAAATCTAATAATAGGACTACCATACGACCCAGCAATCCCACTACTGGGCATATACCCTGAGAAAACCATAATTCAAAAAGAGTCATGTACCACAATGTTCACTGAAGCTCTATTTACAATAGCCAGGACATGGAAGCAACCTAAGTGTCTGTCGACAGATGAACGGATAAAGAAGAGGTGGCACATATATACAATGGAATATTACTCAGCCATAAAAAGAAACAAAATTGAATTATTTGTAGTGAGGTGGATGGACCTAGAGTCTGTCATACAGAGTGAAGTAAGTCAGAAAGAGAAATACAAATACTGTATGCTAACACATATATGTGTAATCTAAAAAAAAAAAAGGGTTGTGAAGAACCTAGGGGCAGGACAGAAATAAAGACGCAGATGTAGAGAATGGACTTGAGGACACGGGGAGTGGGAAGGGGAAGCTGGGATGAAGTGAGAGAGTGACATGGACATATATACACTATCAAATGTAAAATAGATAGCTAGTGGGAAGCAGCTGCATGGCATCGGGAGATCAGCTTGGTGCTTTGTGACCACCTAGAGGGTTGGGATAGGGAGGGTGGGAGGAGATGCAAGAGGCAGGAGATATGGGGATATATGTACATGTATAGCTGATTCACTTTGTTGTACAGCAGAAACTAACACACCATTGTAAAACAATTATACTCCAATAAAGATGTTAAAAAGATAGTAATAATAAGTAAGAAGAATTGATTAGGTACAATGTAGAATGAGTGTATTTTTTCTCTTCTGTTTCCCTCTGTTAAGAAATCCAGTTCATCAATGGTACAGTGACTGCTATTACACAGCAATAATTGATGTCTGTGAGCTCATGTTGAGTGCTTGTTACAGAATTTGAAAGGGCAAGGCATATTTCGTGTACCAGTCCTCAACTATCTCCATCAGTCTGTCATCATAGAGACAGAAATCTTAAGACTTCCTACAATCATTTGAGAAGAGAAATGTCTATTTCTGGCTGAGACTTGGCCTCTCTGGCGTAGAGTTTAACGAGGAATTTCTTACTGCTTACTATGTAGTGTGGAATTTAGGACAAAATATGGAGCAACTTTATGGGGTAAGAGGATCAGCAATATTAAAAAAGGAAAAACCTACTTTGATTATCATAGAGCTAGATCCTACAAATCAGTTATGACCTGGATATAATTTAGCTACTTTAGAAGTAACTTATCTTCATGTTGTGTGGCCTGACTCTCTCTGGAGTGTGGTTGAATAGTTTCTTGCCATAATTATTCCCATAACTTACAGAGCAATCACCACCCTGAGATCAGGTCTCCCACAAACAATTAAGTCATAAACTCAAATATCAGTTACCAAAGATCATCTGGCTTAAAGAATTTTCTTAGCTGCTACTTCCTTAGGTCTTTATAGATAAATAAGACCAAGTACCTCTTTGTAAGTTTCCGTTTTTGCCTCTACTGCAATACCAATCAAATGGCCTTTTTGGAGAATCTAATTTTGCTTTCTAGAAAGATGAGAAATTCTAATCTTTCAAATAGCCTGTGTTAGCACTAATTCTGAAGCCAAGTAAGACCCATGGAAAAGAAGAATTTATTTCAGTGTATTTTACCTTTTGGAATATTAATTCCATGAGAAAACACTTTATTAAATTCTGCTGACATTTAAAGCTTATAAAATACATTTGCCTGATTCTTTTAAGCCACATTAAACTTTTTTCTTTGGATACTTCCAAAATTGCATTGGAATATATCAAATTTTAAAACAGTTACCCTTGGATACCCCAATTTCACCTCAAGGAATTTCTTCCAGAAAAATATTGCCATTAAATGAAAGTCTATTCTGAACTTGAAGCTATTCAGCCTAATTCCTGCACTTGGCCCCAGGAATGCCAGAAAAGAGATTGGTGGATTCTCTTTTGAAAAAAATGTAACATCTCAAGAGAAATTATATTTGGGGGCCCTACAGTGAAGCAGGTGGATTCCTGCTTGATGACCCCAAAGTAAATCCCACCAACAGACAAGCCCCATTTGAGTACTCAGAACTAACAATCAGCTATTATGTGAAAGTCACTTGACGTTTGAGGAATGTCTCCATCGTGAAAGGCAGATGCCAAAACAAAGGGATTTGAGGAAAAAAAGAGACAATGCAGGAAGATAAATTATATCCATGAAACATGAATAAACAACAATGGCATGCTATAAAAAAAGGGAATGAGCAGAAAATAAAGGGAGCTTTTGGAAATGAAAAATATGGTTTCCTATGAAATAGGAAATTTGTAGAAGTGTTGGGAGATGAAGACAAGGAAATTTCCCAGGAGGTAGATCCAAGAGATGATACAGAAAGAGAAAACTGAAGAGAATGTTAGAGGGATAGTCCAGGAAGTTCAATATTTCTTGGAAAATGGAGAGAGAGAGAGAGATTGAGAGCAGACTATATCAGTCAGAGTCCTAACAGCAAACCCAATTCACCCTACATGGTTCTGATAAAGTGATTTTTATGAAGGGTCTCCTTATGGAAGTGTGAGCAGTAAGGATTAAGGGAACAAACAAGGGTGGTATAGTATCCAGAGACTAGCAACAATGAGAAGCTGTTACACTCCCAGGGCTGAAGGGGCAAGGTTGGAGGAGGTGGTATAAATGGAGCCCAGCAAGAACTGCAGCCAAGGAGGTAGAGACTCCCAGCAGGAGACATAGCTACTGCCCAAGAGATGTGGCTTTACATCAGGAATACAGCAGGGAAGAAACACTCTGACTTCTCTCTCTTCTTGTGATCTGATCTCACATTGGCCAAACCTAACCAGAAACAAGCTGATACAGTCTACTGGGGTCATTCTCTCAGAGCAGGTCAGGGCTAGTATGTGAAGGGAAATAAATTATTGTAGAATAATACAATAGCATTTTCCCATCTGAAAACCATCTATGACCATCCCAGAGAATTAAAAAAAAAAAAAAAAGCCCTACATAAGCACAATATAATGAAATTTCACAACACTATTAACAAAGAAAAGATCTTAAAAGCTTCCAGAGAGGAAATAACACCATATATAAAGGATCAGAAATCACAAAGGCATTGGCTTGATCAACAACACTGAATGCTATATGACAGTGGAGCAATGTTTTCAAATTTCTGAGGAAACATTCTTTCCAAGCCAAATCACTAGTTAATTGTAAGGATGGAATAAAGACATTTGCAAACATGCAATGTCGCAAAAAATTTACCCTCTAGACACCCTTTCTTAGGAAGCTATTACAAAACAAAGGAGTAAACAAGCAAACAAAAACAGAAGTCCCTGGGTTGCGAGAACATGATATATGCATAGCCAAGAAGTGAAGAGAAATCCCTGGCTGACAGCTATGCAGAAGACCTAGAATATTTCTAGTTTAAACAGAGCAGGAAAGAAGTCTCCGTTAAGATGTCTTTAAGGAAAAAGACAAACCACTAATCATTTTCAGAGAGATTTAACAACTCTTTGGAGGGTTTGAGACAGGCAATGAAAGCAAATGATTATTTAAGAAAATCAGCCTTCTAAAGCTATTTGATTTCTTAATTTGTGTATACATATTGCTTTTATACATTAAATTTAAAATACTCTTACAAGAATGCAAAGTATAAGTGCAAAGATATCATTACAACATTGTGTGTTATATCAGAAAGTTGAAAATAACCTAAATGTCCATTAGTGAAAGATTGGTTAAATTATGGTGCTGCCCAATGATAGAATACTATGTATCCTTGAAAAGGAATGAAAGAGAGTCTAGATGTATACTGAGTGAAAAGATGTCCTAGATATATGTTTAAGGGGAAAAAAATAGGTTTCAAAACTTGTATCCATTATGTGACCGTTTTTAAAAGTAAAAAAAAAAAATCTTCTAAATATGTATTAATTTATACATAGGAAAAACAAAAGCTTGGAGAACCGTGGATTTTTATTTTCTAATTAAACTTTTTTGGTATTGAGTTGTTGTTTATAATGAGGATGGACTTCATGTACTCAGAAAAATCAACACAGATGAATTTTTAATTTAATTAATTTATTTTTATTGAAGTATAGCTGATTTACAATGTGCCAATCTCTGCTGTACAGCAAAGTGACTCAGTTATACACATATAGACATTCTATTTTTTTGTATTCTTTTCCATTATGGTTTATCAAAGGATACTGAATACAGTTCCCTGTGCTATACAATAGGACCTTGTTGTTTATTCATCCTATATATAATAGTTTCAGATGAATTTTTAATAAGATTACTTTGGGGCTTAGAAATCAATTTTTCCATACCTTCAGTTAACAATATTCATTCATCAAACTATTGTGTTTGGTACTGGAGAGACAGAGATGAATAAAATATATTTCGTGCCTTCAATTTTTTATTTTTTGGATTAAGCTATGGTTTTTATTTTATTTAACATCTTTATTGGGGTATAATTGCTTTACAATGTTGTGTTAGTTTCTGCTATATAACAAAGTGAATCAGCTATACGTATACATATATCCCCATATCCCTTCCCTCTTGCATCTCCCTCCCACCCTCCCTATCCCACCCCTCTAGGTGGTCACGAAGCACGGAGCTGATCTCCCTGTGCTATGCTCCTGCCTTCAATTTTATGACAGTCTAGTGGAATGTTTTTTAAACTGCCTGGTGTTTCAGGGGTGGAATAAATGTTTGATCTGAATTTCGTTTCAAAATACATTTAAAATATTAAAACACCTGTAATAAAATTAATTTAATATAATAAATTTTAATATATTGGGACCACCACTGGTTAATTTCTACTGTCAGGTAAACTAGTATTTTGTGTGTGTAGCTATCAGCATTAAATTTTTCCTGTTATTTCTGAGCATATGTTTGAATTTATTGTAAACATGTCATTACTTAGAAAGTTGTAGCTTTATATTGGTCTTTAAAAAATCTAATCTGTGTAAGGTGTTTATAGAATAATGTGCATGTGACTATGCAACCACTGCATATATGTGCTAAACATGATTAAATACACAACAAAGCTCAAGTTCATCTGCTTGATGTACATTCTTATGTGCAATAACAGATAAATGTATAACAGGTAGAGAGGATTTTGCAGATCCTTAAATTTAAAGCTTTATAAGATTTCATTGTTTGTCTGACTTTTATAATAAAGCGTGTGAGCAGTTTTTGGCTATTTTTGTGAACCAGTTTTTAAAACATTTTATTATTAACACTTTGAAACAGATACAAAATAAACAATAGAATAATGAACAACTCTATACTTATCACCCAGCTTCAACAGTTGTCAATATTCTGCCATTCTTGTGTCATCCAAGAATGACACAAGGGATCTTGATTCCCTACTTGATTATTATTTTTTCCAATAAACATTTTCCATTACTTCTGTTTCAAGTTTCTGAATCTGTCCAGTTGAAGAGCAATCAAAACAACGTCGTTACCATTTGTAATTACTTATCTTTGTTGATCAGGATTTCCTCAGTGTTACTCAATCTAAACAAACTACAGAAATGTTTTGGATACGGAAGCTTATATAAGACTGCAATTATCATTTATAAATCCTAATTTCAAACTTTAGTCCTCACCAAGATAATCTGGTTTCTGATATTTTTTATATTAAAATTTTTTTGCTAAAACTATTACATAAACATGCTTTAAAAACTTCAAAAATAGTACAAAGAGTATGCATAAAAAAGAACATCTTCTTCCTACCCCTACCCCTCCCAGTTCCTCTTTTCAGAGGCCAGTTTCTTCGGGAGAATTTCCAGAAATACTCTATGCATGCACATACAAGCATGTGCATAACTATAACCCTTAAAGAGAAAAGAAAAGAAAAGCCTTATTGGCAGCGTACACTGTTCTATACCATGCCTTTGTTCATTAATGTTTCTTTTAATACACAGATCAAAGAGTTTCTGAAAAGATACAAAACCACTGGTATAGTGGGAACCACATCTCTGACAGCACAACATCAGTGAACAAAGAGAGGAGGGAGCGAATACCTTGCTTTTGGGAAATGGAAAAGGCCATATGAAGTTTCAGCTGAATCTTGATGGAAAAGCTCGCATGGCAGAAAAGTATTACACTAGAAGATTGTTTTAAGTGGTAATACGCACCAATCCCAAGCCTAATTTCTTGGTTTTTCTTTTTTCTTTCTTCACAGCATATGTTAATTGGCGGGTACAATATATCCAGAGCAGCTGCTAGTCTGTTGAAAGTCACCCCTGCTATGTTGAAAGCATGCTGGAATTTGAGTCAAAAGACCTGGGTTCTAGTTTTAGGCAAGCCATATAACCACTTTAGTTTCCTTATTTCTATAATGGGGATACCACGTACTTGTCTTTCTTACCAGGTTTTGAGACCATATACTGAACTAGAGTACCATCCTAATGTGAAAGCAAATTGTCTTTGGAGTCTAAGAAACATAGGTCTGAAATTACTGTTTTGAAGCTATGAATGGTATAGTTGCTAAGTACCTGCTGTTTGCCAGACACTATCCTAAGTGAGAGGATATAAGGGTGAACAAGACAGACAGGCACTTAAATTGTTTTTGAGCATTTAGTGTGTGCCAGGCTCTGTGCTAAGGCTGAGAAGTAGTGGTTAGTCCTTTGGTGGTCTTATTTGCTCACATAGCTACAAATAACAACTGTATGTGAAAACTCAAATTTATACTCCTGGACTGATGTTTCTGAACTTGACTCTTAAATATACAATACCTGGGCTTCCCTGGTGGCGCAGTGGTTGAGAGTCCGCCTGCCGATGCAGGGGACGCAGGTTCGTGCCCCGGTCCGGGAAGATCCCACATGCCGTGGAGCGGCTGGGCCTGTGAGCCATGGCCGCTGAGCCTGCGCGTCCGGAGCCTGTGCTCCGCAACGGGAGAGGCCACAGCAGTGAGAGGCCCACGTACCGCAAAAAAAAAAAAAAAAAAAAAAAAGAGTGACCAAGGAGTAGTCAGAGGGGTAAAAGTAACACTGGAATGTGTGGTGCTATGGAAGGCCTTGAGGAAATGGTCTAAGACAAATGTCTCAGTGAATTAGCAGTCCGATTTTAAGCAGAGAACATCACTCAGCAATTTAAGTTCTGATCATCCTCCCCCTTTATTAGGAAATTGTATATCAACATATCTTAGGGAAAAAACACCTCCCCAACTCACACCTTAAAATGACTATTTTATTTTCGTATCAGTATTTTATCTTCCAGTATGTATTTATAATGCATAAACATTTTTGCATTGTTGTAGCTACAATGGATGCATAATTTTTATTTTTTCCATTTTAAAGTGAAAGGAACTTAATGACTTCATAATTATCATTTTAGTGGCTGTTTAATATTCCATTCAATGACATTTTAGCGATCTGTAAAAAGATATGGCTGATTCTACTAAAACTATAGGAAGAAGAAAAAAAACTACAGGAAGACAAACTTTTTCTCACAACCCATTCTCCTTTACCATTAACAAGATCATTTAAAATAGTTAAAGAAGCACAGAAGCTAATGAGCCTATCAATCAATAATTTTGTCTTCTGGAGTTTAAATACATATAAACCAATGCCAATATGTTGCTTCTTCAACTTCATACGGTCACATTTCAACTCTGGAGAGATAACGGAAAATTTTTATTTCGTTTATCCTTGAAATACATGGACTTTCTTCTTTTTTTTTTTTTATAGTGTTTATTTATTTTTACTTGTTGACAGTTTGCTTTATCTATTCATTTATGGCTGTGTTGGGTCTTTGTTTCTGTGCGAGGGCTTTCTCTAGTTGTGGCAAGCAGGGGCCACTCTTCATCGCGGTGTGCGGGCCTCTCACTATCATGGCCTCTCTTGTTGTGGAGCACAGGCTCCAGATGCGCAGGCTCAGTAATTGTGGCTCACGGGCCCAGTCGCTCCGCGGCATGTGGGATCTTCCCAGACCAGGGCTCGAACCCGTGTCCCCTGCATTGGCAGGCAGACTCTCAACCACTGCGCCACCAGGGAAGCCCGGACTTTCTTTTTAAACTAGCAAACTGAAGATCAATATATCACCTTGATGCACATTGTTCTGAATCTTCACCAACAGATAATGAAATCAAGGGCAAGAATAAATGATGCTTTTATGTATTGCCATTAAGACTTAAAAATGGACTGAAGAGTTCTAAGGTATCCAAGTGAGTTTTTTTTTTTTTAAGTATTCTTTGATGACTTCATACCTTCAGAGTTTCATTTATGTCATCATAAAAATCCTATAGTACAAAGGGGGCAGAAATGGCTAAGACCTGATTTAGTTGAAGTGGTCTCATTTGTTTGTTGAAAGATTAGCCCTAAACTAATGATTAAGCTATCAAACAAGACGAAAAAGAGGGATTTTCTGGAGCTGTGGCATTTGAGTTTCTGTAGGAAATATGACAGAAGCAAAACGTGAACTTGTGATTGAGCCAAGGACATTTTATTTCTTTGATCTAATGAACTTCTGTGCTGAAATCAGTACTTTAGCTCAGAAAAGCTAAATGTCTTTTGTCACCAACAAACAGGTCTCTAGTTTGGTGACATCAAAAGTAATTGATCAGCAGCACTATTTACAATAACCAAGACATGGAAACAACTTAAATGTCCATCAACAGATGAATGGATAAAGAAGATGTAGTATATATATAGATATAGATATAGATATAGATACAGATACACACACACACACACACACACACACACACACACACACACATAATGGAATATTACTCAGCCATTAAAAAGAATGAAATAATGCCATTTGCAGCAACATGTATGGATCTAGAGATTATCATACTAAGTGAAGTAAGTCAGAAAGAGAAAGACAAATACCATATGATATCACGTATATGTGGAATCTAAAATACAACACAAATCAACATATCTACGAAACAGAAACAGAGTCACACACGTAGAGAACAGACTTGTGGTTGCCAAGGGGGCATGGGTGAAAAGTATTGGGAGTTTGGGATTAGCAGATGCAAACTATTATATGTAGTATGAATAAACAACAAGGTCCTACTGTATAGCACAGGAAACTATATTCAATATCCTGTGATAGGGCTTCCCTGGTGGCGCAGTGGTTGAGAGTCCGCCTGCCGATGCAGGGGACATGGGTTCGTGCCCCGGTCCGGGAAGATCCCACATGCCGCGGAGTGGCTGGGCCTGTGAGCCATGGCCGCTGAGCCTGCGCGTCCAGAGCCTGTGCTCCGCAACGGGAGAGGCCACAACAGTGAGAGGCCCGCGTACCGCAAAAAAAAAAAAAATCCCGTGATAAACCATAATGGAAGTGAATATGAACAAGAATATATATATATATTATACATATATATATATATAAAACTGAGTCACTTTGCTGTACAGCAGAAATTAACACAACATTGCAAATCAACTATACTTCAACAAAATTTTTTGAAAAAGTAATCGATCAGGAAGCCTAAGACTCTAGGGCTGCTGAACTCCCTCAGTTTAACTCAATAAATCTGTGTTGAGTTCCTACTTTGTGCAGGACAAAGCAGTAGACACAGCTTCTAGGACATCCTTATTTAAAGGCTTATCTTCTCTCTTACCCCTTTGTTTAAGACTAGCTTTAGCTCTCTGCACGGATCTTGTTGGCAGTTTCCTTCTTCCTGTCTAGGGAGAAGCTGCTTTTGTCTTCATTCCAGGTTGTGTGGATGGGTAGTGATGTCAGGTCTATCTAGAGCACCAGCCAGCTTAAGGAAGGTCCTGGGATAAGGGCTTGTGGACTCTCTTTGTGGTAGAGGAGAGAGGAGGAATTCGTGATAAGCAGAGATGCGGGCCTCTGAATCACATGGAGACTCGAAGTATTGAGTACTTTCTACGCACCACATTCTCATTTAACCCTTGGTTGATAAACGGTTGTATGAAGGAGATGGTATTGTTTAAGTGCATTTTACAGATAAGGAAACTGCCTAGTTACTTATCCAAGGCCACAGAGTATGTGGTGGATCTGAGATAGGAATCTGTTTTCTACGTCCTCAAAGGCTCTCCACCACAGTGCATGGGGCGCACTAGAATTTCAGGTCCAGAGCAAATTATACTGGGCCCGCCACTCCCATGTTTTTACAAGACAAAATCTGTCTAGAATGTATATCTAATAAAGTAGTAAAGGGAAAACAGGTCATAGCCTGAGAAGTGAGTATGTGGGCTACGGGCCCACCTTAAAAAAATTTGTCTTGATAAGGAGCCTCTAAGGTTATTTTAGAACTAGTGTTACTGAGTTCTTGCCCATAGTACAAGAACCTGTTTTCTCCACTAGACAAAAATACGAATGGCTGGTCCAGTTTTGTCTCAGATAATGATCGTGAGGATAAAATAAGGCCCTTTGAAAACTATGGCACTTAAACTTTTAGGCAGCAGCATCTTTCCAAGGTATCAGGGAACTGTGAAGTAGCTGATTAAAATAAATTCTTGATTACTTGAGATACAGGAGATATAGCAGTAGCATTTGGTAACGGGACTTCATAGATACGATCTAAAACCGCATTCAAACCAGCAATTTTAATCTTTCTGAGATTTGGCTCTTTGTAGAGCTTAAAAAAAAAAAAAAGACGAGGCGTAAAATGCCAGTAAGATTAATTAAATTTCTTTTCCTTTGAGCCCTGTCCAAACGTTGACGGAATTAGGACAGAACACAAAGATCAAGAAAAAAAAGCCAGAAAGAGACGCACGTACACGGACTGTGCCAGTCAATATTGAGGTAAGGAAGTGAGTTTTGGGGGAAAGACCTCAGACTTCCTTGGGGACCGCTTTGCTTCGGGACAATTCCCTTTGGCAATATTCCAGAATCTGAGTCCCCAGGGCTCCCCCCAGTGGGAAGGGGAAGATGCGCATGGCCAGGCGCGCGCGTACGCGTGTACACTCACGTGTACACTCACACACGCGCGCGCGCACCCTACACATACACTCAGCCTGCTTCCTCCGCTCCTCCTCCCCCCGGGGGGCGGGTCTCTTTCTCTTTAAAGAGCAGAAGGTCTCCTCGCAAACCCAGGCTCTCTAAGGCCCCGGGGGCCCGGGGCCCGAGCTGCTTGCAGCCAATGGGCGCGGTGGAGCGGCTCGAGCGCGGCTGACGCTGCACCAATGGGCGCTCGCGGGGGGCGGGGGCAGTGGAGGAGACACTATTGTTGATGAGGAGGAGCGGCAGCGGCGGCGGCGGCTGCAGCACCTCGTTGCTGCCGGTCGCGGCCCGGGCGCCCCCCGCACCCCGGACTCCGGCTTCGTCACCCGGTCGCGGGGGCCTTCCATCCGGTCTCGAGAATCCTCCCCTTGCAACCCAACAACAACAAAACCCCACGTCTCGCCCAGTCACCGGGGAGGGGGGGGGACCATGTCCCAGCGGGTGAGGCGCAATGGGTCCCCCACGCCGGCCGGCTCCCTCGGGGGCGGTGCGGTCGCCACGGCCGGGGGATCCGGGAGCCGCCTGCAGCCCATGAGGGCGACGGTTCCGTTCCAGCTGAAGCAGCAGCAGCAGCAACATGGCAGCCCCACGCGGAGCAACGGCGGCGGCGGCGGCAACAACGGCGGCTGCTGTGGTGGCGCCTCAGGCCCCTCGGGCGGCGGCGGCAGCAGCGGGGCCCCGCGCACTGCCTCGCGCAGCACAAGCCCCACGCGGGGCGGCGGGAGTGCGGCCGCGCGCACCAGCCCCACGGTGGCCACGCAGACGAGCACGTCCTCGACGTCCACGCGAGGCACCAGCCCCACGCGCGGCGCCGCGCCCGGGGCCCGCGGGAGCCCCCCACGGCCGCAGCCCCCGCCGGCGCTGCTGGGCACCGTGTCGTCGCCTTCCTCGTCGCCCACCCACCTGTGGACAGGCGAGGTGAGCGCAGCCCCACCCACAGCCCGCGTCCGGCACCGGAGGAGGTCCCCGGAGCAGAGCCGAAGCTCCCCGGAGAGGAGGAGCCCGAGCGCCCCTCTTTGCAAAGCAGGTACGTGCTGGGGGCCGCGCGAAGAGGGGAAGGCGACGGCGGGAAGGGGTCCCGGGCGCGCGCCGCTACCGCGCAGGGACTGCGGCGCTGCCGCGGAGCCGGGGTGGCCGGGGGGCGGGGCCGGGGCGGGGCCCGGGAGGTGCGGCCCAGCCTTGTCCGGGCCATCCCCGCGCCCCCTGCGCCGCTCCCTCCCCGGCCGTCTCATTCATGTCTCAGTCGGCCCTACGTTGGTGCCCGTCCCTGGAGGTGCAGCCGCTAACATTGTGCTTGGCCTGATGTGTTAATGATAAACCTGGGTTTCTGGCCGCCCGCTGGTTACTGCTTACTCTCCCTTGGGGGTGAGGCTGAGTGGTTTGTCACTTCAGTGACATGGTTAATGTTAGTATAGCACATATCTGCTGCTAAGTATTTCTCTTTCACAGAACAGTTTCAGATTTGGGGGATTTGAGTGCACTAGCATAGCAGGTTTGGTTGGGGTCCCTGAACAGACATGAGGCTCGGAGCATGTTAGCATTTACTAAGATTTGCTAAGTGGGTAGCAAGAAGTGAGAAGTAAGTTAAGCAAGATTCCTTTGGGGGTTTTATGGGCTTTGTGTGAGGCTCTGGTGTATGTCTGTTACACTGATTTTGTGTTTAGGATGAAAACCATTTTTTTTTTTAAAAACAAGATCCAAGATTTGTCTCCTTGTTATTACTTTAGGGACCTAAAAAGTGTTTTTCTCTAGACTTGGGAGCTTTTTTTGGGGAAAGTCCTGAATGGAGCTCTTGGGTTCCTTGGGAGTCATTCATAAAGAGGAACTCAAAAGAGGACTTCATATTGTGGAAATGGAAAGAGAAAAAATTTATCATCTGATTGCCTTCGTGTTAGAATCCACTGAAAAGAGAAATGGGTGGTTTTTAGCTTACGTATCAGTACTGCCAACGTATACCTTTGTCTTTCACTGTCTCGGGAATTTCTGTTAGAATCTTTAGGCAGAATGGCTGGATATTTCAGGAAACTTAGTACAGTACTTCCTAACGAAATAGAACAGATGAAGTGGTTTCAAGCGTTCATTCAAAAAATGCAGGGAGTGGGATGAGTCTTTTCTACTGTTTATTTTATCAAAGATTATAGACAATGGATATTTTCTGGGGAGAGAATTGCCCTGAAGAATGATCAATAGTGTTTTCTGACTAGAAAAAGAATGCTGTTTTAAACCTTCTGAAAATGCAAAATGCTTTTTTTAAACTTTGTTAAAAGAACCCCCTCTTTCTCAAATAATAGCTATTGCTTACTGAGCTCCTCCTTATGGTGGATGATTTACCTACAGGATCTCATTTTAACTCTCCCAGGTTTTGAGAGGTGAAGTAACAAGTGGTGGAGTGGATGTTAGGTACTCCAAAACCATGTCTTTTACATTATATCAAGGAGGTAGCTTGATGTGTAAGATAGAACCTGGGAAATACATAACATACCAAAGTGACATATGTGTTTAGGTTTTGAAGCAACTCTTAGAGGTATCTGGTGGACATAATTGCTTCAGTTTGCCTTCAACCTTCTGGAGCTGACATTGTGTGGCAGGTGGAAGGGAAGGAGAGCTGCTTAAGTGGGCAGTTAAGATGGAGGAAGGAGGTGGTGACCCCAGTCTGATAACAGAATCTGGCTACCCTCTCAACTATTTGACCTTTAAAGAAGCAGCAACCTGATGAAAGCTGGGTTAAGTATTAGCAGTGTGTGGAGGAAGGTGCTCTTTTCTTCTCAACGCTAGAAGGGCTTTATTTGCTGGGATCTCGGGCTCCTCCTGTGCCCACTCTTCATGTTTTCCAAAGCTTCTTTCCCTCAGATCTGTCATTCCATAGAGTATTCATGCTGTAAAATTGATCCTTCTCATTAGCCCTCTCACTCCCCCCACCAAAAAAACCCCAGAAAAATAAAACCTCTTTTTTCTCCAGTGCAGCACTCTCACCTAGGTGTGAAAAGGGATACTGCCAGTTACTAAGTTATATTGAAGTGAATGTCTGATCGCTTCCTTCCCAGGAATGTGTTTTTGTTTCACTCTAGTGAACTTCCATGCAGAGTGGGACAAATGTTTTCTGATTTTGTCTTCATAGCACAAGCTAGACCATTTGCTGTTTTTCTCAGACTCAATCTGGAAGAAAAGGAGAATCTTTTTAATTATGAGACTCCCTTTTAAACATTAAAAAACATTTTTTTCTTATTTTTTAATTGAAGTACAGTTGATTTACAAAGTTTCAGGTGTAGAGCAGAGACTCCCTTTTTTAAATTTAAAACATTTTTAAAAATATTTATATTAAGTATTTATTTTTGGCTGCGTTGGGTCTTCATTGCTGCTCTCAGGCTTTCTCTAGTTGCAGCGAGCGGGGGCTACTCTTTGTTGCTGTGCGCGGGCTTCTCATTGTGGTGGATTCTCTTGTTGCGGAGCATGGGCTCTAGGCATGCGGGCTTCCGTAGTTGTGGCTCGCGGGCTCAGTAATTGTGGCGCGCAGGCTCTAGAGCGCAGGCTCAGTAGTTGTGGTGCATGGGCTGAGTTGCTCTTTGGTATGTGGGATCTTCCCGGACCAGGGCTCGAACCTGTGTCCCCTGTATTGGCAGGAGGATTCTTAATCACTGCGCCACCAGGGAAGCTCTGAGACTCCCTTTTTGATTGAAGGAGATTACTGCCAGTTTGCAGCCTCAATGAAATGTAGACATGCTTATTGGTAGAGAGCAAGGGCCTACCTTATGAAGTAAACCTCATGTAACTCAGATTCCAGGGCCCATCTGGATCAGGTTGTCAGCTTCTAGATGTCTATAGGATGAATTGGATGCCCTAATCTTTGTTAGGAATCCAGTCTGAAAGTCCCCTATTTGAAGATCTCAGGATCTTTGGGGGGGTGTCCCTATTCAGTCAGCTCCCTACCCAGCTGCTTTATTTCCCCAGGGTTACAGCTAATCATTAGCTAATAGAGAACTTCCTTTACTTGATTTATTACTTTTTGGAAGTAGTTTCAAGCCCAGTGAAAATAAGTGGTGTTTAGAAATGTTAGTAAATAGAATAAAAGGTGGAGGAGGGCAATACATTTTATCTTCTATGTGCTGGGTGCTTTACGTATGTTATATATTAAAATAGGATTATCGTCCCATTTTGTAAAAGAGCACAGGGAGCCTGCCTAAGATTACATAGGTGGTAAACGACAGAGGGAGGGAGACGCAAGAGGGAAGAGATACGGGAACATTTGTATATGTATAACTGATTCACTTTGTTATAAAGCAGAAACTAACACACCATTGTAAAGCAATTATACTCCAATAAAGATGTTAAAAAAAAAACCCAGAGTATTCAATATAAGTTAATCCAAGCACCCATTCCTGAAACGTATCTTAAACTTCCCACCTTCAGTGCCTGCCATCTCCACGGGAAGTGGTTTGTCATTAGGAACTGAGATATGCTTAGAAAAGGTAACTAGGCAACGGTGTTAACTGTAGATAAAATGGTGAAGAAGACAAAGTTTTTATGCCTTCCCTCCTTTTACCTGACTTTGTCTTACTCTATACAGTGTCAAATAGATATATTACAAATAGGTGGCATAAAGAGGATAGGAGTATAGGCTTTGGGCAGACATTCTGGGTTTTAATACCGTGTTCCACCACTTAGAAGCCATGTGATGTGGGGAAGCGATTAACTTTCTAACCCTTAACTTTCTCATTTGTAAGGTGATAATGATATTTACTTCATATGGTGCTAAGGATAAAATGAAAGAAAATTGAGAAATACTCAGCACAGTACCTCAGTATAAAAGTTAGCTATTGTGTATCATACTAGTTTTGCTTCTAGTTTTAGTGGATGTAACATAAATTGCCAGTGTAGGCTTAGTTTTCATGGTCATATGAAATTTCGAGTTGCAAAGAACATCCAGAACTGTTTCTCAGCGTGTGGTCTGTGCCTTATCTGTACCAGATTCACTCAGGGTCTTTGTTAAAAATCCAAGTTCCCAGACCCTACTCCAGACCTTGAATGTACCCCCCCCACACACACCCCGTTGATTTTGCTGAACTCTAAATTTGAAAAACAGTCACTAGAAGCACTGAAGGGAAATAGTTTGAAAACTCCTCATTAGAGAAAAGGGCATTAGTACAGTGTGTATAAAAGTTATTTTTGCAGTGTGGCTGGCTGATAGGTAGATAGCAAGTTGTGTTTTTGCTAATTTCCCCCTTACTTTGATGTATTATGTTGTGTATGAATTTGGTTGTTTATTGAGGTGGGGGTGTGGCAAGAGCAGCAACAAGAGATGGATTTCTCTGGACTAATAATCAGGAAGTAGTATAACACCTTCAAATTTGCAGCATCTTAGACTTCTGCTTTCTAGTACTTTGTGAAGTACACAACTTTAAGAATTAGGTGTTTCTCTAACATTTGAAGGATTGCTGGTAACTTCACACATTCAGGGGAATCCTTTTGGTTTATAGTATTTGTATTTTACAAACACTGAAGTTGAGGCAAGTAGAAACTTACTATTAATTCAGCATCTTGGCTAGTAGAGTTTGTATTGAATTAAGTTCAATTCTGTAAGCTTTGATTGAAGAATGTAAAAGAGAGAACTCCAGAGACTCACAAACCAGCCATGTAAGATAGGTTCATAAGTATATAATATGAGTACTTTGGGCTCATAGAGAAGTGAGTAATTCTGTGGGGAGTGGGTGTAGAAGTTCTGTCAGAGGAGATGGCTTTTGCTTTGGGTTGGAAAGAGAGGAACAGAACTTTACAGCTGGATCATAGAAGTGTGAAAATATACATATCATATTCAGTCCTGTGTCTTAAAATGTAGAGTATAGGATGTTGGGGAGAAAAGAGAGCAAAGCAGTCAAGAAAGAGAGTAGAAAGGTAAGTTTTCAGAATGGCCTTGAATAGAATATATGAATGTATCCCATGGATAATACCTCTGGAGCCAGATTGTCGGAGTTCAAATCTTGGCATTACTGCTTACTTAGTAGTAGCTATTTATCTTTAGGCAAATTCACTTCACCTGTAAAATGGGGATGCTGGCTAATAGTACAGCTGACCCTTG
Organism: Monodon monoceros; assembly: GCF_005190385.1. NCBI lineage: Eukaryota > Metazoa > Chordata > Mammalia > Artiodactyla > Monodontidae > Monodon > Monodon monoceros. Next base: position 33,011,672 of record NW_021703772.1, on the reverse strand, counting down.
AACAAAGCAGGTTTGAATTGCCCTGGTCCACTTATATGTGGATTTTTAAAAAATAAATAGTACTACAATATATATGATCCAAAGTTGGTTGAATCTGCACATGCGGAACTGTGGGACCAGATGGCTGAATCTAAAGTTATATGCGGATTTTCTACTATGCAGAGAGTCGGTGGCCTTAAAAACCTCGTTGTTCAAGGGTCAACTATTAATATTTTACAATAGAGGATTGTTAGAAAGATAAAATCTTTGTAATCTCTTTGTGGGTGTAGGAAGGAATCTCTTGATATTAGCTATTTTCACATCATTTTTATCATCCTCATCATGTAAGGATTGAGATATTAAAAGTTAATTTGTTATATTAGTGGTATTTATATTCTTGGAATGCATAGTGTTGATAAATATTTAGAATGAATAGGCTATGAATTTGACATGGAGAAGACTGTAGGATAGTAACTCACAATGGCATTGAGCACATGAATTTAAGTGCTATGGCAGTGGGAATGGCAAGGATAAAAGAGATTGAGGAGACTTGGATTCAGTACAGTAACCTGTTGGATGTAGGGACTGAGAAAGGAGGAGTTGAGGATAATAGTTGCTTATCTTAATTGAGATAAGCGACACAGTGAGGAATGCTGGTTTGGGAAGAGAACAGTGAGTCCAGTTCTGGACATACTTAGTTTGTGCTCTCAGGACATCCAGATAATTTTCTAAATTGTGGCAAATATAGTTTTAGAACTTGGGGATACAGATTGGAGGCAGAAAATTGGCACTCATTTATTTCGGCTCAGTAAACATTCGTTTAACCCATACTTTATGCTAAGCATTTGCACGTGGGCAGTACTTGAAATGACTAATCACTAGGATGGATAAGATGATAGGAGAATGCTGAGGATACAACTCTGGGAGAAAACAAGCATTTTAAGGGTAGAAAGAAAAGTCAATGAATAAGCCTGAGAATGTGGTGGTAGAATAGTGTTGAGAAAGCCAAAAGAAAGATTTGGATTTCAAGGAGGAGATGATAAAGATTTTCAGATTCTCTGAAGATAACAAGTATGCTGAGCCTGGAGAATAGACTTTGGAATTTGGCATTTCTTCGGTCCGTTGCTGACCTTTGAGTAGCATGTTGGATGCACAAATCAGATTAAAGTGGTGGGTGAGGAAGTAGAGGTAATGATTATAAATTACTTTTTTGTTTTTAAGATTTTTTTTTGATGTGGATCATTTTTAAAGTCTTTATTGAATTTGTTACAATACTGCTTCTGTTTTATGTTTTGGTTTTTTGGCACGAGGCATGTGGGATCTTAGCTCCCCGACCAGGGATTGAACCCACACCCCCTGCACTGGAAGGCGAAGTCTTAACCACTGGACCGCCAGGGAGGTCCCTAAATTACTCTTATGGAGTATAAATTACCCATATGTCACTGTAAGGAAGGAATGTGACAAAACAGGATGAAGAATTGAGCTAAGTTCATTTGTTTATAGGATGGGGAGAACTTCAGCATGTTTTATAGGTTTGGGGAAAGGATTCACAGGAGAATGAACGATTGCAGATTCAAGAGAAGGAAATAATAGATGGAGCAAGGTCATGGAAACTGTGAGAGGCAGTGGAATCCAGCACATGGTGTAGTCAGGAAATCTCAGAAATGACTAAGGTCACTTCTTTCTCTGAGGATGGAGAGGAGGTAAGGGTGGGTTAAGATAACTCAGCAATAGACAAGAGGGGAATTGAGAAAGTAAGCTACTTCCATCTCCAAACTACTTAAAGAAATAGCATGTTTGTCAAATACTGTATTTTAAAATTTAAATTCTATTTTTATCAAATTCTATTTTATATTTTATGTATATAATTTAAAATGTCATATGGCACTAAACTTATAATCAAATAAAGTGTTTCCCTGCCACATCTCTCTCGGGCACTCCCACTTTTTGCCTCCTAGAGACAGCCACTTTCACCTCTTAGTGGTTTCCTCTGGTGTTTACCTACATATTTCTAAATAACATACTGATACTGATTCAGGATTTCCTTTTTTAAAATTAATTAATTTTTGGCTGCGTTGAGTCTTCGTTGCTGTGTGTGGGCTTTCTCTAGTTGCAGTGAGCGGGGGCTACTCTTTGTTGCGGTGCACGGGTATAAATACCCTCAAAGTTTTCTCTTGCTTTCTGCATCGTCCTCAGAGCCCTTTTGGTCTTGAACTTTGTCTTTCATGTTAGAACCTTTCCTTAGTTTTCTGTTAATATTTAAATAAGACACAAAATTGCTGATTAGGTTTTCAGTCTGTCTGGGTCAGGCTGGTAGACTGGTGGATCTTAAGGTAGAACAAGGATGCTGGGTCTCTCAAATGTAGTTTTTTTCCCTTCTCTTGGGCCAGTTTCCCCTGGGTAGAGTCCTACAATATCAGGCCTGAGGATATGTCTTGTGCCCTTAAATACAGAGCCTGTCTAGTTAATCTCTCTCACGCAGTTTCTCCCAATCTTTTTGCTCTGGAGGAACCCTTGGAATAATTTCCGTTTCTCAGGGAACCCCTGCATTAGTGATCAGTAAGTTGAGATATGATAAAGTAATAGTGCTGTTCTGAGTACAGACTGATTTCTCTGTGGATCTTTTTATTTGGCCAATTTATACGCTTATTCATTTTGTATAGTTTTCACCTCTACCCTTCTTGGACAAAAACATAGTTAAGCTTAGCTTACCTTTCTTGAAATTAATTCCTTTTTGTAGATTTTCTTTTATAACTCATAAGGCAACCACAGTATGTTGTGATTAAATAATTGGCTTAAGCCAAACGGGATTTAAGTTTTCTAAAGGTAGGCTCAGTAGATTTAATTTAAATAAAGTTAGTAAAGTTATTTTTTTACAGTGTGAAAATTTATTGGCAAGGTTGTACAGTAAAGCTACTAAAGCCATAAGCCATTGTTTAAGAGTTTGAAAAATTTCCTTGAGTAAATTGCCATGTCTCAAATATAGGTTTAGCAGAATTATTGTGCACATATGTTGATTTCTTGACCTCATTTGTACTCTGTACATAAAAATTGATATTTAAGAAATTTATCTCTTTAAGGTAAAACGTGTTCTTGGGTTGTGTGTGTGTGTTTTCTGTACATATAGTCAGTTCTGAGTTGAACTTGAAATAAGCACACCCACATTTCGTTTTCAAATGAAATGAAACCTTTCTTTCCTAGCTCTTGATGTTTGTTAAACAAAAAGCTTGTTTATTCATATAAGAAGTTGAAAATGCAGCAAGTTATTCATTGCTTTCCTGTGAATGACAGGATACTTTTCTTTCCACAGAAGTCTGGGACTTGTATCAGGGCAGATCAGGAAATCTTAATTTGAGTTTATAATCGGACTGCATTTAGACTGGTACCACTTAGACATCTGCTTTCAAAACTTCGTTGAAACCTCTTTTCTGCTGTTGCCTCCTTTCCTGTCTGTTGTCCTTGTGAGTTACACGTTTTTATTCCTTCAGTATTATTTTAAATTTATTTATTTTATTTATTTTTGGCTGTGTTGGGTCTTCGTTGCTATGGGCGGGCTTTGTCTAGTTGTGGTGAGGGCTACTCTTCATTGTGGTACACAGGCTTCTCATCGCGGTGGCTTCTCTTGTTGCGGAGCACGGGCTCTAGGCGCGTAGGCTTCAGTAAATGTGGCATGCGGGCTCAGTAGCTGTGGCTCGCGGGCTCTAGAGCACAGGCTCAGAGCTGTGGAGCACGGGCTTAGTTGCTCCACAGCATGTGGGATCTTCCCGGACCAGGGCTCGAACCCGTGTCCCCTGCATTGGCAGGCGGATTCTTAACCACTGTGCCACCAGGGAAGCCCCAGTATTATTTTAATAGGAAGTCTTTGCTACTGTTTCTTATAAAGCTAGCATGCAGTCAAGGTGAAATTATCTATAGTTTATTCCAAAATAAAAATCTATATAGCATTTTTAACTGACCTATGCTTCTTTATGAGCTAGTGTAAAGTTCTTTCGGAAGTAAATTTGAATTTTGGGGAGAGTTCTTGCCCCCAAGGAGCTGATTCTGGAATTGTATGCTTTACAGTTTACCTACCAGCATGTATTCCTCTTTCCTTCCTTCCCCTCTTTTCCTCCCCTTCCCCTGCCTCCCTTTCTTCCTGCCCTCCCTCCCTCTCTCCCTCTTTCTTTCTTTCTTTTCCTTCCTTCCTTCCTTCCTTTTTTTCTTTCTTCCCTTCCTCCCTTCTTTCTTTCTTTCTTTCTTTCCTTCTTTCTTTCTTTCTATGCAGGTAATATATGCACATGATAAAAATTATAAGTGGTAAAAGAAAATACAATATGCACTCTCCCCCTACTTACCTTAAATTCATTCTTCTCAGAGAAATCCAGTTAGCTGTTTCTTTTGCATTATTCCACATTTATTCTATGTGCATACTAATGTGTGCACATGTGACTTTACATATAGGTATATTATGGACCATGTGTTATTTCATCAGGCTTCTGTTTTGTTATTTAGATCATTTCCAGTCTTTTGCTGTTAAATGGTCCTGTGTTGAACATTCTTATTTATACTTCTTTGTGCATTTATAAATAAGCTTATCTGTAGGATAAATTCTTAGAAATGAATTTCTTGGTCAAAGATGTACATTTTTCTCTCTATTGTAAAATATATTTCAGGAGTTGATATCAGTTCAGACTTTAATTCCAAGATCCTGTTTCTTTTTCCCTGTCTTCTTTTGGATTATTTTTTATATTTCATTTTATCTCTACTATTAGTTGTTAGTTACACCTTTTTTCATTATACTCTTTGTGTTTGTGCTACAGCAGCGCTTTCCAAAAGAACTTCCTGCAGTGATGGAAATGTTCTGTATCTGTGTTATCTAATAGTTCATGTTAGAACCTTATATTAATATACTTCCATTTCCCACCTCCCATCTTTTGTGCTGTTGTCCACTATTTTGCTTTTCTGTTATAAATTCCACAGTGCATTGTTATTCTTTTTACTTTAGATGGCTAATTATGTTTTAAAGCAATTAAGAATAAGAAAAACATCTTTTATCTTTATTCTCATTTTCACCACACTTAATTTCTTTGTGTGAAATAGGGTGGTTGTAGTGTGAATGAAGAAAGGATTATTTGAGAAGCAAAGAATTAATAGGACTTGTTAACTGATTAGATTTGAGAGGTGAGGAAGATGAGAGAGCATAATTATGGCTGAGATTTTTTTGTCTGTGTGTGTGTGGTACGCGGGCCTCTCACTGCTGTGGCCCCTCCTGCCGCGGAGCACAGGCTCCAGACGTGCAGGTCCAGCGGCCATGGCTCACGGGCCCAGCCGCTCCGCGGCATGTGGGATCTTCCTGGACCAGGGCACGAACCCGTGTCCCCTGCATCGGCAGGCGGACTGTCAACCACTGCGCCACCAGGGAAGCCCATGGCTGAGATTTTGAACCTACCTGGGTGGTTGAGTTAATAATGTTGTTGTTATTACCTGGTTTCATAAATGCTGTTATATTCCATATGCATACATAGTAGGCCATGGACTCTTGGGGCATAATGCACTAAAATTTTTCACACTTCAAAAGTAACAAATAATAATAATATGGAAAACTTGGAAGATAAAAAAAAGTCTTTTTTTTTCCTCCCTGTATATACCCTTCCAATTTACTATACTTAAAATTTTGTGATTGTTGGAGACTTCCCTGGCAGTCCAGTGGTTAAGACTTTGCCTTCCAACGCAGGGGGTGCGGGTTGGATATCTGGTCAGGGAGCTAAGATCCCACATACCTTGAGGCCAGAAAACCAAAACAAAACAGAAGCAATATTGTAACAAATTCAATAAAAACTTTAAAAATGGTCCACATCAAAAAAATCTTAAAAAAATTTTTGTAATTGTTATTTTACTTGCTGTTCTACTGGGATTTACTGAGATCTATCTGGTATTTTCTGGAAAACCATTTCACATTAATTATGTTTTTCCATTGTGCATGTATACTGATATTTTTAAAGGTAAGGACAAGTGATGTCTGTTTACATTATTTTAGAACCCATGCTCACTCTGTGCAGAGCAACTCAAAAGGCATTGAGAAGGCATCCTGACCTTATGGACTTCAGAATTAGAGAGACAATATGGATTTTTGTAATAGTCAAGGGTTAATAATAAAAATAAGAAAATATATAGTATTACTAAGAAGAGTAGTACTTAAGTGCAAAAGCCTGATATGGCCCTGTGGGACTCTGTCGAGATTCTGAGTGCTTTGTGTGCAGTCAGGAATTGCTAGGTGACTTGCAGGATAGACATTCTTCACTTCTCTAGAAAGCAGTTGCCATTAATGCTATCCCTAGGAATTCCTGGAAAGTCTACTGGAAATAGATTTAGTGTCACAGGAATGCTTTTATCCGACTTCAGAGATGTCTCCATTGTATAAGGAAGAATTAGGACCCACACCTTTGGACAATCTCCCTACCAATTAAACTCCCCCCCATATGTATTGCCTACCCAGTACCTCCCTTGTAATTAAATCTGTCACTGTCTCCCCTCAGTTGGGGTAAAATGCAAGATTTAAATGAGACCCAATAAAAACATTGTTCAAATGAATGAATGGATGGCTGTGAAGCCTTGTCACAATTAGACTTCATACCTTTTCTTTAGTTTTATCAATTCAGTGTGTATGACAGAGTACATCATTGTTTTCATTTGTATTTCCTTACATATTTCCTGGGGTCATAGAGAGTATTTAAGATAATATATTTAATTACCTCATATAGTAGCCATGTAATACAATTTAATAAGAAATAATAGCTCTTATTAATAACAGGGTTGAATATTCTTTTTATTTATTTATTTATTTATTTTTGGCCACGCTGTGTGGCTTGTGGGATCTTAGTTCCCTGACCAGGGTTGAACCTGGGCCACGGCAGTGAAAACACCTAGTCTTAACCACTGGACTGCCAGGTTATTCCTGAATATTCTTTTTAAATGCTTGTTCACTCTTTATGTGACGTATGTTAATTCTGTTTGTATCTGTTGACTCACCATTTTACTCACTGAGGATGTAATTAACTTTTTTAGCTCTTACTGTTTTTAAAAGGTTTGCCTTATTTGGGCAGGTGTGTGGGGTGTCAGGTTTATTGAGGTATAATTTACATACACTAAAATTTATCCTTTTCAATATACTGTTTTTTTAAAATTTTTATTTTATTTTTAATTGAAGTATAGTTGATTTACACTGCTGTGCCAATCTCTGCTGTACAGCAAAGTGACTCAGTTCTACATATATAGACATTCTTACGATATACTGTTGTATGAATTTTGACAAAGAGCACAGTTGTATAATCACAACCACCATCAAGGTATAGAACATTTCTATCACCCATAAAGTTTTCTCATGCTTTTTTTTTTTTTTTTTTTTGTGGTACGCGGGCCTCTCACTGTTGTGGCCTCTCCTGTTGCTGAGCACAGGCTCCGGACGCGCAGGCTCAGCGGCCATGGCTCACGGGGCCCAGCTGCTCCGCGGCACGTGGGATCTTCCCGGACCGGGGCACAAACCCGTGTCCCCTGCATCGGCAGGCGGACTCTCAACCACTCCGCCACCAGGGAAGCCCCTCATGCTTTTTAAAGTCATTCCCCTCAGGGGTTGCTAGGCCATAGCCACCACTGATTTGTTTATGGTTCCTTTAAGTTTTACTTTTTTCAGAATATCATGTAAGTGAGATGTACAGGACTTAGCCTCTTTAGTCTGGCTCCAGTTGCTTAGCATAATGCATTTGAGATTCATTCATGTTATTGAATGTATCAGTAGTTCACTACTTTTATTTCTGAGTAGTATTCCATAATATAGCGGTACTCCAGTTTGTTTATTCATTCACCAGTTGAAGAATATTTGGGGATTTGCATTCCTGATATTGGAAATCTGTATCTTCACTATTTTCCTTAGACAGTCTGACTAGAGGTTTATGATTTTTATACATCTTATCCCAGAATCAGCTTTTGGTTTAATTTACATTGTTGTATTTCTGTTTCATTGATTGCTGTTTCTGTCTTTATTATTTTCTTTGTTCCACTTGCTTTGAGTTTAGTTTGCTCTTTTTCTGGTTTCTCGGACAGAATTTTAAATTATTGATTTGACCTTTTCTAACAGAAGCATTTAATGCTGTATATCTTTCTCTAAGCAGTTGTTTAGCTTCATCCCACAAAATTTAATGTGTTTTATTTTCATTTTAATTCATTCAAGATATTTTCTAGTTTCCCGGAGGCTTCTTCTTTGACTTGTGGGTTATTTAGAAGGATTTTGTTCAATTTCTAAGTATTTGAGTGTTTCCAGATAGCTTTCTTTTATTGATTTTTAGTTTGATTCCATGTCAGAGAACATACTTTCTTTGAGTTCATTTCTTTTAAATTTGTTAAGGTTAATCCCTGGATGTGGTCTACCCTGACAAATGTTTCATGTGCCGGGTGGAGAGTTCCATAAATGTCAGTTAGATAAATTTGATTGATAGTGGTTTTTAGGTCTTCTATATTCTTGTTCATTCTCTATTTGTTTTATCAATTACTGAGAGAGGAGTGTTGCATTCTCCAAATATAAGAGTGGGTTTTTCTTTCATTCCTGTTAGCTTTTGCTTGGTGTATTTTGAAGTTTTTTATAAATTTATTTATCTTTTTTTCTTGGCTGCTTTGGGTTTTTGTTGCTGCGCATGGGCTTTCTCTAGTTGCTGTGAGCGGGGGGCCGCTCTTCGTTGCAGTGCCTTCTCTTGTTGAGGAGCACAGGCTCTAGGCATGTGGGCTTCAGTAGTCGTGGCTTGCAGGCTCTAGAGCTCAGGCTCAGTAGTTGTGGCGCCTGGGCTTATTTGCTCTGTGGCATGTGGGATCTTCCCGGACCAGGGCTCGAACCTGTGTCCCCTGCATTGGCAGGCAGATTCTTAACCACTGCACTACCAGGGAAGTCCCTGTTTTTGTTTTTAATGTGCAGGACCACTTAAGAATTATGTCTTTTTGGAATTGACCCTTTCATCATTATGCAGTTTCTTTTGGCTTAGGTAATTTTCTTTGTTCTGAAGTCCACTTTGATTAGTGTTTGGAATAGTGGCTGGTGAGGAGATAACGGATATGTAGCGAAGTGGACATCTGGCATGGCTCAACCACGGGATAGTAGATAAGGTTATAGAATAATAGTAAGGAAGATAGTAGTAATGTTAGAAGTAAAACCACTTTCAAAGCAGCATACATATGCCTGGTCAAAACAACTAGGTTCTAAAACTTTTCTTGAGAAGCACCTGTCACATCAGTGGGCAGAACTACCCTACACGCATAAACTTTGGTTTATCTAGAATGTAAACATTTAGGAAGCACAATTTAAAAAAAAATCTGTTTTATCTTTCTAAAGAGAGATGAGTAATAGTAATTCTCTTCTGACATAAGGATTTATTTAAAAGAATGTTATAATGTGTAGTATAGAGCAGTGAATTTTGGATCTGATTTTCATTATTTTTCTGTATCAGCAAAGAGAAAGGAAAGGAAGTAATACTTGAATTCATGCACCATGCATTGGATGCATGCCTCAAAATTAGGCTGTATTTGTTCCCATTTCATAAATGAGGATACTCAGGCCCAGGAAGTTAAGTAATGTAGTGTTTTAAAGAGTTACTAAGTGTGGGATTTCGACTAATGGATATTTAGTTTTGAGGCCTCTGTTTTTTAAATCTTGTCACAGTGTTATGTAATATTACTTACATATTTGGCCAACACTGAGTACCTATTATGAATAGGTATCATACAAACCTGGATGGTTTGAAAGAACACAAAAATAAAGCACAATATATACTAGATGTTCCTCCCTTCTTGCTTCTAGTTGGAGGAGTATCTAGTAGAGCCTTTAAGACTGCCTAGTATAGGATTGCCTTTAGTCTTAAGGGAAGGATAGAGAATAAATGCACTGATAAATCAGTGGATGGAGTGATCTGGGAAAATTGGTTAGAACAGGTTGGCAAAAAGGGCATTTTAAGTAGAAATATTTTTCAGCCTTTTAAACTCACATCTTGATTTGGTAAACACAAATATTATGCTGTGATGTTGTTAGAAATTTCAAAGCAAACATAGTTTAAAAAATAGAGCAGTGGTGATTCTAGGAGAAAAAAATTTTAATTCCTAAAAAACACGTACTTTTCTATATCAGTCATGTAATATCAGTGTACATGGGTCTGCTTACTTGCCAGTAGGCTTGCCAGTCCCACATAGTGTGGAATCTGAGTTTTTTTTATTTATGGAAACCTGATTTTATTGCCAGAAGTACAATAAAAAAATATGAGCTTTGTAAAATAACTTATCAAGAGAGGATAAAGTTTGCTTTTTTTTTTTTTTTGCAGTACGCGGGCCTCTCACTGTCGTGGTCTCTCCCGTTGCGGAGCACAGACCCCGGATAAGCAGGCTCAGCGGCCATGGCTCACGGGCCCAGCCACTCCGTGGCATGTGGGATATTCCTGGACTGGGGCACAAACCCACGTACCCTGCATCGGCAGGCGGACTCCCAACCACTGCGCTACCAGGGAAGCCCTGGCAGGAGGATTCTTAACCACTGGGCCACCAGGGAAGCCCAAAGTTTGCTTATTTTTTGGGCAGCAAACTAGAAGACATTTCCCCCTGAAATTCTCCAGATTGTTGTTGTTTTTTTTTTTATAGCATATTCAAAGTTATGCAGCCATAACCATTATATAATTGCAGGACATTTTCATCGCCCCAAGAGGAACATCTTTTTTTTTTTTAATTTAATTTTGGCTGCGTTGGGTCTTCATTGCTGCACACGGACTTTCTCTAGTTGTGGTGAGCAGGGGCTACTCTTCGATGAAGTGCCTTCTCTTGTTGCTACTCTTTGTTGCTGAGTGTGGGCTTCTCATTGCAGTGGCTTCTCTTGTTGCAGAGCACAGGCTCTAGGCGTGCAGGCTTCAGTACTTGTGGCGTGTGGGCTCAGTAGTTGCGGTGCACGAGCTCTAGGACACGTGGGCTCGATAGTTGTGGCTCGCGGGCTCTAGAGCTCAGGCTCAGTAGTTGTGGCGCATAGGCTTAGTTGCTGCACAGCATGTGGGATCTTCCCGTACCAGGGCTCAAACCCTTGTCCCCTGCATTGGCAGGTGGATTCTTAACCACTGCGCCACCAGGGAAGTCCCCTCCAGATTGTTTTTTCAAAATTACTTTGTTAACTGAGTCAAGCTTAAATTATAAAAACTATCCTCGGAGATATTTTGGCCAAGAGGGAACGTAACTAAAGAAATGTTCCTCACATTGTTTCAAATGGAATTTTCAGACATGTCATTGTAAAAGTATTTCCTTAAATCATCCTTCAGAAAAAATACCAGGTGAGTATTGCTTTTTTTCTTTGAAACCCTTATTTTTGAGTGTTTTATTGGGTCAAAAATGAAGAAATATTAAAGCACCAATTTGATTTATCCAGTTTTTGGATTTTTCCTTTGTTTGCTTGAGGTAGGGTTTTTCTAGACTCTTGGGTTGTAAATGACAACCCAGCTTAAACTAAGTAGAATGACATTTGAATTGGTGAAATTCTGAATAACCAAGAGCTTGGATAGGTCTGTCCAAGGATGAAATGCTTTCAGGATAGATTCTCAAAATCCTTTAATTTTTCATTTGTGCCTATCTGTTAGTTTCATTCTGTCCTTCTGTCTCAAATCAGTAGGCCTTTATTGAATACCTATTATGTGCTAGACATGATTTTAGTTGCTGGAGAAACAAGTGATGAAATAAGACAAACTTAAGTCTGTGTCCTCAAGGAGCATTCTTTCTAGTCAGGGACTTGTTCTACATAGCAGGGAACAAGGCTGGAGACCATTACAGACTTTATTTTCATCTGCAAGATCCATGAGGCAAGAGGGCTTTTTCCTCCACCAACTCCAGCTAGAAAAATTCCAGGGAAGGACTGTGTTAGGTTGTGTGCCCATTCTAGAATCAGTTACTGCACCCAGAAGGATGAGATATTGTTATTAACTAAGCCTGGGTCATTTACACACAGTATTCAGGAACCAGTCTGTTACCGAAAGAAGGGAAGGGATGTATAAAGACAGGTAAAGATGGTAGCTCTTCCTTGGTGTTTGTATTTTGAAGTTAGATTTCTTGTATTCAGTGCTTCAAGTAAACTTAGCACATATGCCAAAGCTTTACTAATTTTGAAAACTTAAAAATGTTGGTCTTTCTCCTCGTTTCTAAATCTAAGGTAATTGTGATCTTCAGTTTGATATGTGAAGAGCCAGACAAATAATTTAATGTATTGCTTCCCACATAATTTGCCATATTGATAGGAAAGTTGTAGTCTTCTAGATTATAAAGACATAGTTTTTAAAGTTAATGTTGCATGGTGTTTTAGTTTGGGTTTCTCAAGAAGATCCAGCAACAAGGATTTGTTTGGTTGAATCTAGGAAGGGGTGTTGAGGAAGTAGTGAAGAGACAGGGAAGGGACAAGAGCCAATAAGAATGCATTAATAAGGAGAATACCACAGTGGGCAACTGGAACTCAGTCCTGCTAATGACTTCTGATAGATCATGTAGAACATACCTCAGGATTGTCTTATTGAGGGGATAAGGAAACTGGGGTATTTATCCACCACCTCTTGTCCCTCAGTGGTTGAAGGTTTTAGGGATGTTAACTTCTTAGCCACTTCCTGCTTGGCCTGCTGCGTAGTTGAGTGTGCTCCTTCAGTTAGAGAAAGCTCTTAGGCAGAGAGGGACAGATACTTGAGAACTGTCCAGAGAGCTGTCCATAGAAACTGCAAGTGCTCTCCATAGTGGCTGTGAATGGATATAGGTAGTGCATTGATAGATTCAGCTATAAATGGTGAGAGATATTGTATATCTTTAAAACAGGTGAGTTTTTCCTTTGATTTTTCACCAAAATTCCCATGTAGTGCTAGAACAATATAACTACCTATACTTACCTTCCACCCCAGTTCAGTTCATTTGCTCTACATTATGATAGTTAACAGTGTCTGCTGAAATACAGCCCAGAAATTTTAGTGACGTAACAAAGGTTTATCATGGCCAGTGTAGCTTTGGTGGCTTTCTGGCAGAGCTTTCCTCCAATGACTCAGAGACCCAAGCTGAAATTCCACTGTCTCAGAGTACTTTCTGTCCACTATGTGGATAGGAGAAAGCTTCTTATTGTCAGCTTTGAACATGTCACTTCAATCATAGCGCATGGCCAGAACCAGTTACCTGGCTGCAGCTTAACTAGAAGGAAGGCACTGTTTCTGACCCATCTGGCAATGAAGAATTTTCACTCAGCTGTCAAGATTTCATTTATTTTAATGGTGGTCTCTGAGACCCATAAATCACATTTCTTCTTCCTTAATTGTATACTGAGCATATGCAGTTAACCTGTTTCCTTTATTGATGGATATATCACAAACAGTAAAAATAAAGAGCAGTTATTTAGTTATTCACAAAATTGAAGATTCTTACCTTAACATTAATTTGGTATCCAGCAAAGAATTGCAGCAGAATTTCTTAATTTCCTCTTTAACTAAAGTTTTGGCACCAATTGGTATATGTTTTCAAAAGGGTTGTCCCAGTGGCTAATTTACTCTATATGAACAAATGGTAGCAGATTGTAGGATGGGATGGTGGGAGGGAGAAGCTGAAGGCAGACTAGATTGATGCAGTTGTCAAAGCAAGAAGTGATGAAACCTGAAATTAGGATGGTAGTAATGGGTATGGAAAGGAAGGAGTGATGAGAAAGGTATTGTCCTGGTGAATCTTACAGTTTTTGTTTGAGAGGGTTTACAGGAGAGGAAAAGGTTAAGTGATTTTGGGAGGCCAATAGGGCTTCTACCTCAGGGCTTTTTCAGAAGTTGCTCTTTTCTCCAGCTGGGTCACTCCTCAGATACTCTTTCCTGTCTCCTGTGTCTGTTCAAGGTCCAAAGTCAAATGTCACCCGGCCAGAAAGGCCTTCCCTAACTTCTGTATAAAGTGGCAACCTCATACAGCTCACTCCCCAGCTCCTTTGCCCTACTTTTTCCCTATTATTAGCACCTAACATACGTTGGTTTTATGGTCTCACTTCCCCTATTAGAATATAAATTTTCCAGTAGCAGGGACCTTTCTCTGTAATAGGTATTCAATAAATGTTTATTTACTTTTTTTTACATCTTTATTGGGGTAAAATTGCTTTACAGTGGTGTGTTAGTTTCTGCTTTATAACAAAGTGAATCAGTTATACATATACATATGTTCCCATATCTCTTCCCTCTTGCGTCTCCCTCCCTCCCACTCTCCCTATTCCACCCCTCCAGGTGGTCACAAAGCACCGAGCTGATCTCCCTGTGCTATGCGGCTGCTTCCCACTAGCTATCTACCTTACGTTTGGTACTGTATATATATGTCCATGCCTTTCTCTCGCTTTGTCACAGCTTACCCTTCCCCCTCTCCATATCCTCAAGTCCATTCTCTAGTAGGTCTGTGTCTTTATTCCTGTCTTACCCCTAGGTTCTTCATGACATTTTTTTTTCTTAAATTCCATATATATGTGTTAGCATATGGTATTTGTCTTTCGCTTTCTGACTTCACTCTGTATGACAGACTCTAGGTCTATCCACCTCATTACAAATAGCTCAATTTCCTTTCTTTTTATGGCTGAGTAATATTCCATTGTATATATGTGCCACATCTTCTTTATCCATTCATCCGATGATGGACACTTAGGTTGTTTCCATCTCCGGGCTATTGTAAATAGAGCTGTAATGAACATTTTGGTACATGACCCTTTTTCAGTTATGGTTTTCTCAGGGTGTATGCCCAGTAGTGGGATTGCTGGGTCATATGGTAGTTCTATTTGTAGTTTTTTTAAGGAACCTCCATACTGTTCTCCATAGTGGCTGTATCAATTTACATTCCCACCAACAGTGCAAGAGTGTTCCCTTTTCTCCACACCCCCACCAGCATTTATTGTTTCTAGATTTGTTGATGATGGCCATTCTGACTAGTGTGAGATGATATCCCATTGTAGTTTTGATTTGCATTTCTCTAATGATTAGTGATGTTGAGCATTCTTTCATGTGTTTGTTGGCAGTCTGTATATCTTCTTTGGAGAAATGTCTATTTAGGTCTTCTGCCCATTTTTGGATTGGGTTGTTTGTTTTTTGTTATTGAGCTGCATGAGCTGCTTATAAATTTTGGAGATGAATCCTTTGTCAGTTGCTTCATTTGCAGATATTTTCTCCCATTCTGAGGGTTGTCTTTTGGTCTTGTTTATGGTTTCCTTTGCTGTGCAAAAGCTTTTCAGTTTCATTAGGTCCCATTTGTTTATTTTTCTTTTTATTTCCATTTCTCTAGGAGGTGGGTCAATAAGGATCTTGCTGTGATTTATGTCACAGAGTGTTCTGCCTATGTTTTCCTCTAAGAGTTTGATAGTTTCTGGCCTTACATTTAGGTCTTTAATCCATTTTGAGCTTATTTTTGTGTATGGTGTTAGGAAGTGATCTAATCTCATACTTTTACATGTACCTGTCCAGTTTTCCCAGCACCACTTATTGAAAAGGCTGTCCTTTCTCCACTGTACATTCTTGCCTCCTTTATCAAAGATAAGGTGACCATATGTGCGTGGGTTTATCTCTGGGCTTTCTATCCTGTTCCATTGATCTATCTTTCTGTTTTTGTGCCAGTACCATACTGTCTTGATTACTGTAGCTTTGTAGTATAGTCTGAAGTCAGGGAACCTGATTCCTCCAGCTCCGTTTTTCGTTCTCAAGATTGCTTTGGTTATTCGGGGTCTTTTGTGTTTCCATACAAATTGTGAAATTTTTTGTTCTAGTTCTGTGAAAAATGCTAGTGGTAGTTTGATAGGGATTGCATTGAATCTGTAGATTGCTTTGGGTAGTAGAGTCATTTTCACAATGTTGATTCTTCCAATCCAAGAACATGGTATATCTCTCCATCTATTTGTATCATCTTTAATTTCTTTCATCAGTGTCTTATAATTTTCTGCATACAGGTATTTTGTCTCCTTAGGTAGGTTTATTCCTAGATATTTTATTCTTTTTGTTGCAGTGGTAAATGGGAGTGTTTTCTTGATTTCCCTTTCAGATTTTTCATCATTAGTGTATAGAAATGCCAGAGATTTCTGTGCATTAATTTTTTATCCTGCTACTTTACCAAATTCATTGATTAGTTCTAGTAGTTTTCTGGTAGCATCTTTAGGATTCTCTATGTATAGTATCATGTCATCTGCAAACAGTGACAGCTTTACTTCTTCTTTTCCTATTTGGATTCCTTTTATTTCCTTTTCTTCTCTGATTGCTGTGGCTAAAACTTCCAAAACTATGTTGAATAAGAGTGGTGAGAGTGGGCAGCCTTGTCTTGTTCCTGATCTTAGTGGAAGTGCTTTCAGTTTTCACCATTGAGGACAATGTTGGCTGTGGCTTTGTCATATATGGCCTTTATTATGTTGAGGAAAGTTCCCTCTATGCCTACTTTCTGCAGGGTTTTTATCATAAATGGGTGTTGAATTTTGTTGAAAGCTTTCCTGGCATCTGTTGAGATGATCATATGGTTTTTAGCCTTCTGTTTGTTAATATGGTGTGTCACGTTGATTGATTTTTATATATTGAAGAATCCTTGCATTCCTGGAATAAACCCCACTTGATCATGGTGTATGATCCTTTTAATGTGCTGTTGGATTCTATTTGCTAGTATTTTGTTGAGGATTTTTGCGTCTATGTTCATCAGTGATATTGGCCTGTAGTTTTCTTTCTTTGTGACGTCTTTGTCTGGTTTTGGTATCAAGGTGATGGTGGCCTCTTAGAATGAGTTTGGGAGTGTTCCTCCCTCTGCTATATTTTGGAAGAGTTTGAGAAGGATAGGTGTTAGCTCTTCTAAATGTTTGATAGAATTCGCTTGTGAAGCCATCTGGTCCTGGGCTTTTGTTTGTTGGAAGATATTTAATCACAGATTCAATTTCAGTGCTTGTGATTGGTCTGTTCCTATTTTCTATTTCTTCCTGATTCAGTCTTGGCAGGTTGTGCATTTCTAAGAATTTGTCCATTTCTTCCAGATTGTCCATTTTATTGGCATAGAGTTGCTTGTAGTAATCTCTCATGATCTTTTGTATTTCTGCAGTGTCAGTTGTTACTTCTTCTTTTTCATTTCTAATTCTATTGATTTGAATTCTATTCTATTCTATTATATAGAATAGAAGAATTCTATTCTTCTCCCTTTTTTTCTTGATGAGTCTGGCTAATGGTTTATCAATTTTGTTTATCTTCTCAAAGAACCAGCTTTTAGTTTTATTGATCTTTGCTATTGTTTCCTTCATTTCTTTTTCACTTACTTCTGATCTGATCTTTATGATTTCTTTCGTTCTGCTAAATTTGGGGTTTTTTTGTTCTTCTTTCTCTAATTGCTTTAGGTGCAAGGTTAGGTTGTTTATTCGAGATGTTTCCTGTTTCTTAAGGTAGGATTGTATTGCTATAAACTTCCCTCTTAGAACTGCTTTTGCTGCATCCCATAGGTTTTGGGTGGTCATGTCTCCATTGTCATTTCTTTCTACGTATTTTTTTATTTCCTCTTTGATTTCTTCAGTGATCACTTCGTTATTAAGTAGGGTATTGTTTAGCCTCCATGTGTTTGTATTTTTTATAGATCTTTATCTGTAATTGAAATCTAGTCTTACAGTGTTGTGGTCGGAAAAGATACTTGACACAATTTCAATTTTCTTAAATTTACCAAGGCTTGATTTCTGACCCAAGATATGAATGTGACCCAAGATATGTTCCATGAGCACTTGGCAAAAATGTGTACTCTGTTGTTTTTGGATGGAATGTCATATAAATATCAATTAAGTCCGTCTTGTTTAATGTATCACTTAAAGCTTGTGTTTCCTTATTTATTTTCATTTTGGATGATCTGCCCATTGGTAAAAGTGGGGTGTTGGGCTTCCCTGGTGGCACAGTGGTTGGGAGTCCGCCTGCCGATGCAGGGGACGCGGGTTCGTGCCCCGGTTCGGGAGGATCCCACATGCCGCGGAGCGGCTGGGCCCGTGAGCCATGGCCGCTGAGCCTGCGCGTCCGGAGCCTGTGCTCCGCAGCGGGAGAGGCCACCGCAGTGAGAGGCCCGCGTACCGCAAAAAAAAAAAAAAAGAAAAAAAGTGGGGTGTTAAAGTCCCCTACTATGAATGTGTTACTGTCGATTTCCCCTTTTATGGCTGTTAGTATTTGCCTTATGTATTGAGGTGCTCCCATGTTGGGTGCATAAATATTTACAATTGTTATATCTTCTTCTTGGATTGATCCCTTGATTATTATGTAGTGTCCTTCTTTGTCTCTTCTAATAGTCTTTATTTTAAAGTCTATTTTGTCTGATATGAGAATTGCTACTCCAGCTTTCTTTTGGTTTCCATTTGCATGAAATATCTTTTTCCATCCCCTTACTTTCAATCTGTATGTGTCCCTAGGTCTGAAGTGGGTCTCTTGTAGACAGCATATATACGGGTCTTGATTTTGTATCCATTCAGCCAGTCTATGTCTTTTGGTTGGAGCATTTAATCCATTTACATTTAAGGTAGTTATCGATATGTATGTTCCTATTACCATTTTCTTAATTGTTTTGGGTTCCTTATTATAGGTCTTTTCCTTCTCTTGTGTTTCTTGCCTAGAGAAGTTCCTTTAGCATTTGTTGTAAAGCTGGTTTGGTGGTGCTGAACTCTCTCAGCTTTTGCTTGTCTGTAAAGTTTTAATTTCTCCATCAAATCTGAATGAGATCCTTGCTGGGTAGAGTAATTGGTTGTAGGTTTTTCTCCTTCATCACTTTAAATATGTCCTGCCGGTCCCTTCTGGCTTGAAGAGTTTCTGCTGAAAGATCAGCTGTTAACCTTATGGGGATTCCCTTGTGTGTTATTTGTTGTTTTTCCCTTGGTGCTTTTTTTTTTTTTTTACGATACACGGGCTTCTCACTGTTGTGTCCTCTCCTGTTGCAGAGCAAAGGCTCCGGACGCGCAGGCCCAGCGGCCATGGCTCATGGGCTTAATTGCTCCGCCGCATGTGGGATCTTCCCAGACCGGGGCACGAACCCGTGTCCCCTGCATCGGCAGGCGGACTCTCAACCACTGCACCACCAGTGAAGCCCTCCCTTGCTCCTTTTAATATGTTTTCTTTGTATTTAATTTTTGACAGTTTGATTAATATGTGTCTTGGCATGTTTCTCCTTGGATTTACCCTGTATGGGACTCTCTGTGCTTCCTGGACTTGATTAACTATTTCCTTTCCCACATTAGGGAAGTTTTCAACTATAATCTCTTCAAATATTTTCTCAGTCCCTTTCTTTTTCTCTTCTTCTTCTGGAACCCCTATAATTCGAATGTTGGTGCGTTTAATGTTGTCCCAGACGTCTCTGAGACTGTCCTCAGTTCTTTTCATTCTTTTTTCTTTATTCTGCTCTGCAGTAGTTGTTTCCACCATTTTATCTTCCAGGTCACTTATCCGTTCTTCTGCCTCAGTTATTCTGCTATTGATCCCTTCTAGAGTATTTTTAATTTCATTTATTGTGTTGTTCATTGTTGCTTGTTTCATCTTTAGTTCTTCTAGTTCCTTGTTAAAAATTTCTTGCAGTTTCTCTATTCTGTTTCCAAGATTTTGGATCGTCTTTACTATCATTATTCTGAATTCTTTTTCAGGTAGACTGCCTATTTCCTCTTCATTTGTTAGGTCTGATGGGTTTTTATCTTGCTCCTTCATCTGCTGTGTGCTTTTCTGTTTTCTCATTTTGCTTATCTTACTGTGTTTGGGGTCTCCTTTTTGCAGGCTGCAGGTTCCTAGTTCCCGTTGTTTATGGTGTCTGTCCCCAGTGGCTAAAGCTGGTTCAGTGGGTTGTGTAGGCTTCCTGGTGGAGGGGACTAGTGCCTGTGTTCTGGTGGATTAGGCTGGATTTTGTCTTTCTGGTGGGCAGGTCCACGTCTGGTGCTGTGTTTTGGGGTGTCTGTGGACTTATTATGATTTTAGGCAGCCTCTCTGCTAATGGGTGGGGTTGTGTTCTTGTCTTGCTAGTTGTTTGGCATAGGGTGTCCAGCACTGTGAAGCTGGGTGCTGGCGTTGAGATGGAGATATCTGGGAGATTTTCGCTGTTTGATATTATGTGGAGCTGGGAGGTCTCTTGTGGACCAGTGTCCTGAAGTTGGCTCTCCCACCTCAGAGGCACAGCACTGACTCCTGGCTGCAGCACCAAGAGCCTTTCATCCACACGGCTCAGAATAAAAGGGAGAAAAAGTAGAAAGAAAGAGAGAAAGAGAGAGAGAGAGGGAGGGAGGGAAGGAGGGAGGGAGGGGGAGAGAGAGAGAGAGAGAGGAAGGAAGAAAGAAAAGAAAAAAATAAAATAAAATAAAGTAAGATAAAGTAAAGTTTTTAAAATAAAAAATAATTAAGAAAAAAAAATTTTTTTAAGTTAAAAAAAAATAGACGGATAGAACCCTAGGACAAATGGTGAAAGCAAAGCTATATAGAGAAAATCTCACACAGAAGAATACACATACACACTCACAAAAAGAGGAAAAGGGGAAAAAATAAAAAATCTTGCTCTCAAAGTCCACCTCGTCAGTTTGGGATGATTCGTTGTCTATTCATGTACTCAACAGATGCAGGGTACATCAAGTTGATTGTGGAGATTTAATCCGCTGCTCCTGAGGCTGCTGGGAGAGATTTCCCTTTCTCTTCTTTCACAGCTCTGGGGGCTCAGCTTTGGATCTGGCCCCGCCTCTGCGTGTAGGTCGCCGGAGCGCGTCTGTTCTTCGCTCAGACAGGACGGCGTTAAAGGAGCAGCTGACTTGGGGGCTCTGGCTCACTCAGGCTGCGGGGAGGGAGGGGTGCAGATGCGGGGCGAGCCTGCGGTGGCAGAGGCCGGTGGGACGTTGCACCAGCCTGAGGTGCGCCGTGCGTTCTCTCGGGGAAGTTGTCCCTGGATCACGGGACACTAGCAGTGGCGGGCTGCACAGGCTCCCGGAAGGGAGGTGTGGATAGTGACCTGTGCCCGCTCACAGGCTTCTTGGTGGTGGCGTCCCTGGGGTCCGCGCTGTTAGCCGCGGCTCGTGCCCGTCTCTGGAGCTCCTTTAAAAAGCACTCTTAATCCCCTCTCCTTGCGCACCAGAAAACAAAGCGGGAAGAAAAGTCTCTTGCCTCTTCGGCAGGTCCAGACTTTTCCCCGGACTCCCTCCCAGCTAGCCGTGGTGCACTAACCTCCTGCAGGCTGTGTTCACGCCGCCAATCCCCGTCCTCTCCCTGCGCTCTGACCGAAGCCTGAGCCTCAGCTCCCAGCCCCGGCTGCCCCGGCGGGTGAGCAGACAAGCCTCTTGGGCTGGTGAGTGCTGGTCGGCACCGATCCTCTGTGCGGGAATCTGTGAGCTTTGCCCTCCGCACCCCTGTTGCTGTGCTCTCCTCCTCGGCTCCGAAGCTTCCTGCCTCCGCCACCCGCAGTCTCCACCCGCGAAGGGACTTACTAGTCTGTGGAAACCTTTCCTCCTTCATAGCTCCCTCCCGCTGGTGCAGGTCCCGTCCCTATTCTTTTGTCTCTGTTTATTCTTTGTTCTTTTGCCCTACCCAGGTACGTGGGGAGTTTCTTGCCTTTTGGGAGGTCTGAGGTCTTCTGCCAGCGTTCAGTGGGTGTTCTATAGGAGCAGTTCCACGTGTAGATGTGTTTCTGGTGTACCTGTGGGGAGGAAGGTGATCTCTGCGTCTTACTCTTCCGCCATCCTCCCCCTCTCTCCAATAAATGTTTATTGAGTGAATGCCATAGAAGGTAGGAAAAGCACAAGAGGATGAATAGAGAAGGTAATAGAAATGATAGGTTTAGAATTGCTTTGTAACTCACCTCTTTAGACATATACGGCAGGCACTTCTAAAGTTATGCCTGAAGCAAGGGATAGAGAATTGAAGCTAATGGTGTGGATGTTAAATAAAACATGATGTATATAGTGACTGGTATTAAAATTCCAAGTACCTTTTGAAATATGAAACTTAAATTAAGTTCTTTTTTAAAAAATTTTTTATTGGAGTACCGTTGATTTACAGCGTTGTGTTAGTTTCAGGTGTACAGCAAAGTGAGTCAGTTATACATATATGCACTTTTTTTTTTTTTTGGATTCTGTTCCCATATAGGCCATCACAGAGTATTGAGTAGAGTTTCCTGTGCTATACAGCAGATTCTCATTAGTTATCTATTTTATATATAGTAGTGTGTATATGTCAATCCCAATCTCCCAATTAATCCCTACCCCCTGCCCTTATCCCCTGGTAACCATAAGTTTATTTCCTACATCTGTGACTCTACTTCTGTTTTGTAAATAAGTTCATTTGTACCCTTTTTTTAGATTGCACATATAAGTGATATCATATGATACTTGTCTTCCTGTGTCTGACTTGCTTCATTCAGTATGACAATTTCTAGGTCCATCCATGTTGCTGCAAATGGCATTATTTTGTTTTTTTTTATGGCTGAGTAAAACATAAGTTCTGTTTGCTTTTTGTGTTTTAGTCCTTTATTGTTGCTCTTTGAAGACTGATATTGACATGTGTTTATTGGTTACAAAAGGATCTGTTTATTTTAGTTTTTTATAAAAATTGTTTGCAAGAAAAGTATAAGACTGCAGTGAAATCCCAGAAAGGAGCCTTGGCATGCTTCTGAACTAAGGTAGCATGAACTTTGGTAACAGCTGGCTGATGTCGTGAATGCTAGAGGGCTAAGTCCTTGCTTCATTACAAAGCATTTCCTCTTACTGTTTATTTTGGACTTGAATTTAGTGTAAAAATTTGCTAGTGCCTGCTTTAGGGTGATGAATTAAAGGCCAATTATACCTTCTACTCCATTTCTTAAAGTTTTTACTTTCTATTCCTTCATGAGGAACCTTCTTTAAAGAGTCATGTCTAACTTCTCACTTCCTGTTCATGCTTCAGACTATATGGCGTGACTTCTGCCTGTTGACTTTACTGACATGGCTCTTGAAAGGGAGTACAGTGTCCTCTACATGCTAGGTGTTTTATGTATTTTTTTTCTTTTCAATCCTCATAGCAATCCAGAGGCAGCCTTTTCCCCAAATTTCTCTTTGCAAGACCCTGAAATGTTCTTGTTTCCTAAGATTCCATTCAGTACCCACTTCTCTTAGGCTTCATCAGTTGTTTATGCATCAATGGCTTTAACCTGTTTATACACAGATCACTTCTAAATTTCTGCTTCTGGCACAGAACTCTAGACACATTCTTATGCACACACTAGAGTGTAAAACTGTCTATTAAGTCTCAATTTAATATCCTACAACTGTATCAAACTCAGTGAGTTCAAAACTGAATTATATCCTGGTTGCCTAAGCCTGAAACTTGGGGAAGTCATCGTAATGCTAGATGATATTTACTATGTCTGGGCTGTGTACATAAACATTCTCACTTAGTCCTCACAACAAACCTATTTATTTTACAGGTGCACTAAGAGAGGTTTAGAACAGTTAAGGAACTTAACCAGTTGGCAGTACAACGGATGGAGTTGGATTTGAACAGAGTATGTATAGTTGCAAACTCCAAACTCTATCCATTCTGCTGCACTTTTGGTCCCCTTCCCTTCAACGTGAACACAACACACACAGACACCCCTAAGAGGACCCAGTACTGCTGACCTCTTGAGTAGCTCTGAAATATTTCATGTTTGTTGATTCTGGTTGCCTTGCTTACTTGGATTATTGCAATAGTCACTTGATAGGTCTTCTTCTTTTACATCCATACTGCTGTCAAAAATTTTCTTTAAAATGCAAATCTGATTATGTTATTTCCCTTATTGCCTTCAGGATAAAATACTTGGCAGAGCATTCAAGACCTTCTCTGGTCAATTCATGGTCATGTTGCATGGTCCTTTTGTTTCAGCCATTATAATGTGCATTTAGGTCCTTGAGCTGTATTTCACCAGTCTTTTTTGTTCTTTTGGCATGTCTTTTCCTTGTTCCATCACTATCAAATTCCCATTTTTAAGAGTTGGATCAAATGCCACCTTTTTCACAAAACCTCTGATCTTCTAGATATTTCCTCTCCCCTTGGGTATCCTAATTTGTGATCACTAGTACCATGGTCAGATCTCTTATAGGTAAGACCTCTTGTAGGTAGGCAGCCTCTGAGATGGCTCCCAGTTGGTCCCACTTCTTGGTTTTCCTGCCCTTGTATAATATCCTCACCTTGAGTGTGAGCTGGACCTAGTAACTCAATTCTAACAAAAGAATACAGCAAAAGTGATGGGATGTCACTTCTGAGATTAGGTTAACAAAAGATTTTCATTTGCACCTTGCTCTTCCTCACTCACGTGCTCTGTTTGTTGGGATAGCAACTTGCTATATTTTAGTAGTCCTATAGGGAGGCTCAAGTGGCAAGAAACTTGATGTCTCTTGCTAACAGTATCCAGCAAGGACCTGAGGTCTGCTCTTAGCTGTATGAATGAGCTTGGAAGCACATCCTCCTCTACTTGAGCCTTGGTAACTGCAGCCCCAGCTGATGCCTTGATTGCATCCTTGTGAGAGACCCTGAGTCAGAGACACCCAGTTAAATCACAGCTGGATTTCTGACCCACAGAACCTGTCAGATGTTTGTTGTGTTAAGCCATTAAGTTTTAAAGTAATTTTTTATGTAGCAGATCTTGGTACCTCCAAGTGGGTGCTGCCATAACAAATATGTAAAAATGTGGGAGTGACTTTGGAACCAGGCAGTGGGTGGAGGTTGGAAAATTTTGTGAATGATGGAGAAATTGCCTTGAACAGACTATAAATTCGGACTTGGAGGAAGCTGTAGGTGAGGACTCAAAAGGAAATGAGAAAGGTATTGTTGAAACTGGAGGAAGGGGGGGATCCTTGTTATGTTGAGACAGAAATTTAGCAACACTTTTGACATTAGTAGTGTGGAAAGTAGGAACTGCCTAATGAACTGGGTGATCTAGCTAAGGAGATTTCTAAGCAAAGAGTTGAAGGTGCCAACAGGTTTCTTTTTGCTGCTTACAGCAAAATGTGTGAGGTGCCCTGTGCCGTGTATCTATATATATGTGTATATATATTCTTTTCCATTATGGTTTATTACAGGATATTGAATATAGTTTCCTGTGCTATACAGTAGGACTTTGTTGCTTATCTATTTTATATATAGTAGTTTGTATCTACTAATTCCAAACTCCTAATTTATCCCTCCCCCACCTCCTCTCCCCTTTGGTAAGTTTGTTTTCTGTGTCTGTGGGTCTGTTTCTGTTTTGTGAATAAGTTCATTTGTGTGATATTTTAGATTTCACATATAAGTGATACCATATGGTATTTGTCTCTCTCTTTCTGACTTCACTTAGTATGATAATCTCTAGGTCCATCCATGTTGCTGCAAATGACATTTATTTCCTGGCTGAGTAGTAGTAGTATTATGTATATATACCACATCTTCTTTACCCATTCATCTGTCGATGGACATTTAGGTTGCTTCCATGTCTTGGCTATTGTAAGTAGTGCTGCTATGAACATTGGGGTGCGTGTATCTTTCAAATCATAGTTTTCTCTAGATATGTGCCCGGGAGTGAGATTGCTGGATCATATAGTAACTCTATTTTAGTTTTTTAATGAATCTCCATACTGTTTTCCATAGTGACTGCACCAATTTTCATTCTCACCAACACTGTAGGAGGGTTCCCTTTTCTCCACACCCTCTCCAGTGTTTGTTATTTGTAGACTTTTTAATGATGGTCATTCTGACCGGTGTGAGGTGATACCTCATTGTACTTTGATTTGCATTTCTCTAATAATTAGCATTGTTGAGCATCTTTTCATGTACCTTTTGGCCATCTGTATGTCTTCTTTGAAGACATATCTATTTAGGTCTTCTGCCCATTTTTTGATTAAGGTTTTTTTTTTTGGTTATTGAGTTTATATGAGCTGTTTGTATATTTTGGAAATTAATCCCTTGTCAGTCACATTGTTTGCAAATATTTTCTCCCAGTCCATAGGTTATCTTTTTGTTTTGCTTATGGTTTCCTCTGCTGTGCAAATGCTTATAAGTTTGATTAGGTCCTATCTTCTAGTATTTATCTACTATGTTGTATGTACTTAATTATCTTTATTTCTCACTAGGCTGTGAGTTCTGTGAGATGCCTTTCAGTGTGAGAGTTTAGATCTTGCTCACAGTCTAGTTTTTTTTTTTTTGTATATGGCCTTTATTCTGTTGAGGTAGGTTCCCTCTATGCCCACTTTCTGGACAGTTTTTATCATAAATGGGTGTTGAATTTTGTCAAAAGCTTTTTCTGCATCTATTGAAATGATCATATGGTTTTTATTCTTCAATTTATTAATATGGTTTATTACATTGATTGGTTTACATATATTGAGGAATCCTTGCATCCCTGGGATAAATCGCACTTGATCATGCTGTATGGTCCTTTTAATGTGTTGTTGGATTCGGTTTCCTAGTATTTTGTTGAGGATTTTTGCATCTATATTCCTCAGTGATATTGGTCTGTAATTTTCTTTTTTTGTAGTATCTTTGTCTGGTTTTGGTATCAGGGTGATGGTGGCCTCATAGAATGAGTTTGGGTGTGTTCCTTCCTCTGCAGTTTCTTGGAAGAGTTTGAGAAGGATGGGTATTAGCTCTTCTTTAAATGTTTGATAGAATTCACCTGTGAAGCCATCTGGTCCTAGACTTTTGTTTGTTGGAAGATTTTAAATCACAGTTTCAATTTCATTACTTGTGATTAGTCTGTTCATATTTTCTATTTCTTCCTGGTTCAGTGTTGGAAGGTTATGCCTTTCTAAGAATTCGTCCACTTCTTCCAGGTTGTCCATTTTATTGGCATAGAGTTGCTTGTAGTAGTCTCTTAGGATGCTTTGTATTTCTGTGGTGTCTGTTGTAACTTCTCCTTTTTCATTTATAATTTTATTGATTTGAGTCCTCTCCCTCTTTTTCTTGATGAGTCTGGCTAATTATATATCAGTTTTGTTTTTCTTCTCAAAGAACCAGCTTTTAGTTTTATTGATCTTTGCTATTGTTTTGTTTGTTTCTATATCATTTATTTCTGCTCTGATCTTTATGATTTCTTTCCTTCTGCTAACTTTGAGTTTTGTTTGTTCTTCTTTCTCTAGTTCCTTTAGGTGTAAGGTTAGATTGTTTATTTGTGATTTTTCTTGTTTCTTGAGGTAGGCTTGTATAGCTATAAACTTCCCTCTTAGAACTGCTTTTGCTGCATCCCATAGGTTTTGGATCATCATGTTTTCGTTGTCATTTGTCTCCAGGTATTTTTTTGTTTCCTCTTTGATTTTTTCAGTGATCTCTTAGTTATTTAGTAATGTATTGTTTAGCCTCCATGTGTTTGTGTTTTTTACATTTTTTCCCCTGTAATTTATTTCTAATCTCATAGCGTTGTGGTCAGAAAAGATGCTTGATAAGATTTCAATTTTCTTAAATTTACTGAGGCTTGATTTGTGACCCAAGATGTGATCTATCCTGGAGAATGTTCCGTGCGCACTTGAGAAGAAAGTGTAATCTGCTGTTTTTGGATGGAATGTCCTATAAATATCAATTAAATCTATCTGGTCTGTTGTGTCATTTAAAGCTTCTGTTTCCTTATTTATTTTCATTTTGGATGATCTGTCCAATGGTGTAAGTGAGGTGTTAAAATGCCCCACTATTATTGTGTTACTGTCGATTTCCTCTTTTATAGTTGTTAGCACTTGCTTTATGTATTAGGTGCTCCTATGTTGGGTGTATATATATTTATATTTGTTATATCTTCTCCTTGGGTTGATCCCTTGATCATTATGTAGTGTCCTTCCATGTCTCTTATAACATTATTTATTTTAAAGTCTATTTTATCTGATATGAGTATTGCTATTCCAGCTTTCTTTTGATTTCCATTTGCATGGAATATCTTTTGCCATCCCCTCACTTTCAGTCTGTATGTGTCCCTAGGTCTGAAGTCGGTCTCTTTTAGACAGCATATAGATGGGTCTTGTTTTTGTATCCATACAGCAAGCCTGTGTCTTTTGGTTGGAGCATTTAATCCATTTACATTTAAGGTAATTATTGATATGTATGTTCTTATGACCATTTTCTTAATTGTTCTGGGTTTGTTTTTGTAGGTCCTTTTCTTCTCTTGTGTTTCCCACTTAAAGAAGTTCCTTTAGCATTTGTTGTAGAGCTGGCTTGGTGGTGCTGATTTCTCTTAGCTTTTGCTTGCCTGTAAAGCTTTTGATTTCTCCATCAAATCTGAACGAGATCCTTGCTGGGTAGAGTAACCTTGGTTGTAGGTTCTTCCCTTTCATCACTTTAAGTATATCATGCCACTCCCTTCTGGCTTGTAGAGTTTCTGCTGAGAAATCAGCTGTTAACCTTATGGGAGTTCCCTTGTATGTTATTTGTTGTTTTTCCCTTGCTGCTTTCAATTATTTTTCTTTGTCTTTAATTTTTGCCAGTTCGATTACTGTGTGTCTCGGCATGTTTCTCTTTGGGTTTATCCTGTATGGGACTCTCTGCACTTCCTGGACTTGGGTGGCTATTTCCTTTCCCATGTTAGGGAAGTTTTTGACTATAATCTCTTCAGACATTTTCTCTGGTCCTTTCTCTCTCTCTTCTCCTTCTGGTACCCCTATAATGCGACTGTTGTTGCCTTTAATGTTGTCCCAGAGGTCTCTTAGGCTGTCTTCATTTCTTTTCATTCTTTTTTCTTTATTTCTGTTCCGCAGCAGTGAATTCCACCATTCTGTCTTCCAGGTCACTTATCCTTTCTTCTACCTCAGTTATTCTGCTATTGATTCCTTGGAGTGTAGTCTTCATTTCAGTTATTGTATTGTTCATCTCTGTTTGTTTGTTCTTTAGTTCTTCTAGGTCTTTGTTAAACATTACTTGCATTTTCTCGACCTTTTTCTCCATTCTTTTTCCGAGGTCCTGGATCATCTTCACTATCATTATTCTGAATTGTTTTTCTGGAAGGTTGCCTATCTCCACTTTATGTAGTTGTTTATCGGGGGTTTTATCTTGTTCCTTCATCTGGTACATAGCCCTCTGCCATTTCATCTTGTTTGTCTTTCTGTGAATGTGGTTTTTGTTCCACAGGCTGTAGGATTGTAGTTCTTCTTGCTTCTGCTGTCTGCTCTCTGTGGATGAAGCTATCTAAGAGGCTTGTGCAAGTTTCCTGATTGGAGAGACTGCCAGTCTAGTTTTAAAGAGATCTACACTCAGGTCTTGGCTCTGGTTCTTATTGTGTAATGGTAGTAAGTTACTTAACTTTTCTAAACCTCAGTTTCCTCATCTAGAGGATGGGATTAATAATAAACTCCTAAAGATTGTGCATTTTGACTTTTGTGTTCACTACTATATCACCAGTACCTGGAAGAGTCTGGGCTCATAATAGATGCTTAATAAAGATTTATTGAATCTGTGAATTGAGTATCTCTATCTCAGAGCGTTATTGTATAGTTTAAATGAGGTAATACATGGTAGCAATTAGCACAGTGCCTGATGTATGTTAATTGCTCAACAAATGCTAATTTTATTTAGGTTTTTCATTTTTCCTTTATTTTTCATTTTCATTTTTTCCTCATTATGTAATTCTATATGCATTAAAAACTGTTCCATGCATAAGACCACTTGCTAAGCAAAAGATTTGTTTAGGGGCTTCCCTGGTGGCGCAGTGGTTCAGAATCTGCCTGCCAATGCAGGGGACACGGGTTCGAGCCCTGGTCTGGGAAGATCCCACATGCCGCGGAGCAACTAGCCCCGTGAGCCACAATTACTGAGCCTGCGCGTCTGGAGCCTGTGCTCCGCAACAAGAGAGGCCGTGATAGTGAGAGGCCCGCACACCGCGATGAGGAGTGGCCTCCGCTTGCTGCAACTAGAGAAAGCCCTTGCACAGAAACAAAGACCCAACACAGCCATAAATAAATAAATAAATAAAAGAATTAAAAAAAATAAAAGATTTGTTTATAGTCCTGGATGATACATCAGGAATCACTTGAGTTTAAAGTATGATTACTTGGACATGAAATGACTTCTACTTCTTGCCATGAGGAGAAACAGTTTCTGAACTTAACCTCTTATGGTAAACAATTAGAAAATTGGACACAGGATATCAAATATCTATTTGTAGATATTGGACAACAGGCAGTGTGGGAATGTGATTCCTAAGAAAAAGGAAACAGGTAAGGTGAGTGCTATAATTGCCCTGGATTTCTGCTAAAAGACACATTTCAGATCATGGTACAGGCAGTGGGTATCTCAGGGCATGGTGTCTTGTTTAATTGGAGAGATAGAGACTGTAGTTCAGAGAGGTTGAAGTGTCTGAAAATTGCACAGAGTTGCAGAGGAGAGGAAGCTCAGTAGAAAAAAGTTCTAGAAATCTGCATAGGGATTTCCTTTAGCCTTTGCTAAACAAGTGTGTAGGATGTGTGTATATAGAATGGAACTCTCTGAAACTGGGCAGGGATTGCCTGAGGAGCCACACGTTGAGTAATTTCTAGAGCTGGGGAGTTGCTCAAGCACTGACCAGAGTGGTGAGACTTTTTTTGACCATCCAATATGTTCAGTAGAGACCCCCAAATGTCCATGCCTTAGTAGTAGGAGTAAACTAGTCTGAAGTAATGTCTACCCCCAATCTTTCCTAAAACTTATAGCAGACTTCAAAGATCAAGCTGATCCACAAATTACTTAAGTGACTTTCAAAACAAAGCTCAACAATCTTTAAAAGAAAATAACAGGGGCTTCCCTGGTGGCGCAGTGGTTGGGGGTCCGTCTGCTGATGCAGGGGATGCAAGTTCGTGCCCTGGTCTGGGAGGATCCCACATGCTGTGGAGCGGCTGGGCCCGTGGGCCATGGCTGCTGAGCCTGCGCGTCCAGAACCTGTGCTCCACAGCCGGAGAGGCCACAGCAGTGAGAAGCCCGCGTAACACACACACACACGAAAAAGAAAATAACAAAATCCAGACACTTAAATGTATAACACTGTGTACAACTTGCAATAAAAAATTACTAGAATCAGGAAAATGTGGACACCAGGAGAGCTTAAGGCAGCGAAAACAGGCTAAGAATAACAAAGATGATAGACTTAGCAGACAAAAACTTTTAAATGGGCATTATAAATATGCTCAGAACGCTCAGAGATTTAAAAGAAAATATGAATGTAATGAGAAGAAAATGAAAATATTAAAAACTGAATGTAATTTGCAGAGATGAGAAACAATAAATGAAAAATTCACTGATTGTGATTAACAGGAGATAACAGCAGTTTCTTATCTGATGAGGAAAAGATCAATGAACTTGAAGATATAGCAAGAAACTACCCAAAAATTAAACACAGAGAAAAGAACAGCTAAAAAAAAATCTGTACAGAACTTTTGTGATCTAGGAGACAGTGTGGGTCTAATTCTACTCCCAGAAGAAGGGGGAGGGCAAAAAAAAAAAAAGTTTAAAGTGATAGTGACTGAAAAATTTCCTAACTTTATAAATACTGTAAACCTACCAATCCAAGAGGTTCAATAATTTCAAGCAGAATAAACACAAAGATGACCATACTAAGGCACATCATAGTTAAATGGCTGAAAACCAGTGTTAGAGAAAAAAAATTTTAAAGCAACTAGAAAAAAGTATTTTATTACAGAGGAACAAAAAATGATAGGGCTTCCCTGGTGGCATAGTAGTTGAGAGTCCGCCTGCCGATGCAGGGGACACGGGTTCGTGCCCCGGTCCGGGAAGATCCCACATGCTGCGGAGCGGCTGAGCCCGTGAGCCATGGCCACTGAGCCTGCACGTCCGGAGCCTGTGCTCTGCAACGGGAGAGGCCACAGCAGTGAGAGGCCCGCGTACCGCAAAAAAAAAAAAGAGATAGCAAATTTCTTGCTTGAAATATCAATAATATATTACAGAACATAATGGAATGATATCGTTAAAGTACTAAAAGATAAAACTGTAAACCCAGATAGAATTTTATACCCAGCAAAAATATCCCTCAAAATGAAGGCCAAATACTTTTTCACACATCAAAATCTGAGAGAATTCTTTGCCAGCAAATTTGAACTACAAGAAATATTAAAGGCAGTTCTTCATGTGGAAAGAAGATGATAACAGATCAAAACTTGGATTTACACAAGGGAATAAAGAACACCAGAAATGGTAAATGAGTAAATAAAAGACTTTTTTGTCATCATTTGATTTATTTAGAAGATAATTGGTTAAAGCTGAATAGTAACAACATATATTAATATTAAATGTATACATAAAATATACGACAGCAGTAGCTCAAAGGACAGGAGGCAGCAATGAAAGCATCGCCTTCCTAAGAGTCTTATGTTATATGTAAAGTGATGTAATTTTATTTGAAGGTAGACTGTGATAAGGCACTTTGTGAAACCCTAGAGCAACCAAGCAAAAAGTAAAAGAAGTATAGCTAATGTATCAATAGAGTATATGAGTCACTAAAAATACTCAAGCCAAAATTACTTAGGAAAAGAGGGAAAAAGAAAATAAAACAGGTGGGACAAATAGAAAATAGCAGGATGGTAGATTGCTATGACTATATCAATATTAAGTGGTCTAAGCACTTTAATTAAAGTGCAGATTGTCAGACTGGATTTAGGAAAGAGCAAGATCTGGATATGTGGGCTAAAGACTTTATAAAGAAACAGGTAGGTTAAAAGTAAAATGATGAAAAAACATGTACTGTACAAAACTGAACATAAGAAAGCTGGAGTACTGATTACTATTTAAAGTAGACTTAAAAATAAGGGAAAAAGGGACATTTCATAATGGCAAGGGGGTCAGTTCATCAAGAAGGTATATTCTAAGCGTATGCTTTCATTAGTAAGCTTCAAAATTCCTGAAATGGAGGTCAACATTCCTTTCCCAGAACTAATAGTACAGGTAGACAGAAAATTAGTAAGTGGTTAGAAGACTTAAGCAACATTATCAACAAATATAACCTAATTTGCATTTTTAGAGCACTCAGCAACAGCATAGTACACATTCTTTTCCACTGCACATGGAACATTCACTAAGATAAACCATGTGCTGAGACATAAAATAAGTCTTATTAACTTTAATAGGAGTGAGATCATATAGAATATGTTCTCTTATCAAAAGAGAGTGAAATTAGAAATCAATAACAGAAAGATATATGGAAACTCTCCAAAACATTTGGAAATTGAAAAAACATTTCTAAATAATCCAAGGGACAAAGAATCACAAGAGAAATTAAAAAATAATTTGAACTGAGTGGTAATGAAAACATACCATAAATTTTGGGGGATATAGCTAAGGGAAATGTATAGCTTTGAAAGATGCTTTATATTAGAAAGGAAGAAAAGTCTAAAGTCAATAATTTTCTAAGCTTCTACCTTAAAAAGATAGAATAAGATGAGCAAATTAAACCCAAGGTAAGTAGAAGGAAGGAAATAAAGATAAGAGCAGAAATCAGTGAATTTAGAAAACTGCTAAATAGAGAAAATCAGTGAAATCAAAATCTGGTTCTTTGAAAAGATAAATAAAAATGATAAGCCTTTAGTTTGATTGATTAAGGGAAAAAAAGGTACAAATTACCAATGCCAGGAATGAAAGAGGGGATATTACTACAGATACTATATAAATTAAAAGCATAGTAAAGGATCATTGTGGACTTTATGCCAGTAAATTCAACAACTTAGAGGAAGTAGACAGATTCCTTAAAAGAGACCACCAAAGCTGACACAAGATAAAATCGAAAATCTGAATGTCCCTTTATCCCTGTATTTACTAAAGAAATTGAATTCATAATTTAAAACCTTCTCATAAAGAAAATTCTAGGCCAGGTGGCTTCAACGGTGAATTCCATCAAACTTTTAAGAAATAAATAATACTAACTGCCCTTAAACATTTCCAGAAAATAGAAGATAACATTTCCCAACTCATTTCATGAGGTATTATTACCCCAATACCAAAGCCATACAAAGACATTGTAAGAAAAGTACATGACAATATCCTTCATGAATACAAATACAAAACTCTTTAACAAAATACAGCAAGTTGATCCAGCAATATAAATGTAAATATGACGACGATAGATCATGACTAAGTGGAATTTCTGCCAAATGTACAAGTTTGGTTTAGCAGTAAAAAAAACCCCCAAAACCTAGCTATATACGGTCAATCCTTATTATTTGCAAATCCATATTTGAAAATTTTCCCACTAGTAAAAATTTATTTGTAATTCCAAAATCAAAACTCACGATATTTGTGAAATCATTCACAGACATTCATGAGAAGTTTGAGTGGCCCAATGTGTACATTCTCAAGTGGGGTCGAACAAAGCACTCTGCCTTCTTTCAGCTCTCATACTGTAAACAAGTACCCTCTTCACAGTCTATTTAGTGCCATATTTTTCTCATTTTTTCCTTTTGTTGATTTTTTTCTTTAAAATGGCTTTCAACTTTAGTGCTGAAGTGCTGTCTAGTGTTCCTAAACACAAGAAGATGATTATGTGTCTTATGGAGAAAATATACATTAGATAAATTTTGTTCAGGCCTGAATTATAGTGCTGTTGGCCATGATTTCAATGTTAATGAATCAGTCATATATATTAAATAAGGCGTCTTTAAACAGAACACACATAAAACAAGTTTATGTATTGATTGGTTGATGAAAACGTGATCAGAAGCTTGCAGGGGTCTAACCCTGTATTTCTCCCAGGAGCAGTTGTTTCAGAGTTCTCGACAACTTTATAGAACATAACTACCATGAGTAATGAGAATCAACTGTATTTCAGCCTGTTATCTAAGAGCAAAGAAGGAAAACCATGATTATCTCAGTTTATGCAGAACATGTATTTGACAAAATTCATCATCT
This sequence comes from Monodon monoceros, assembly GCF_005190385.1. Classification (NCBI taxonomy): domain Eukaryota; kingdom Metazoa; phylum Chordata; class Mammalia; order Artiodactyla; family Monodontidae; genus Monodon; species Monodon monoceros. Next base: position 32,976,888 of record NW_021703772.1, on the reverse strand, counting down.
TTTCCTGTTAAAAACTCTCAGGAAACTAGGACTAGAAGAGAACTTTGGAACAAAAGACAGCTTTATTATATTACATATAAATGTATAATGTAAGCCTACAGCTAATATCTTACACTCGTAAGATCAGAACAAACCAAGGATTCAGCTTTCATAACTGCCATTCTGGTCCTAAAATTTATACGAAAAAATAAGTATACATATATTTTTTACTATTAAACCTAAAATTTACATGAAAATGCAAAGACCTAAAATTTATGTTGAAACACAAATAGTCAAAACAATAGTGAAAAATAATAATTACAGTTGACAAGCTTATACTCTACTGCCTGTGAGCAGAGAGATCAGTAGAACAGAACATCTAGAAATAGCCCACACATTTCAGTAAAGTTTCAACAGATGGTTCTGAAACAGATGGTAGAGGGGGTAATCTTTGGCCCTTTCCTCAAACAATACACAAAAATGAAATCTAAATGGATCAAAGATCTAAATTTGAAAGCTAAAATTGGTAAATGTCTGGAAGAAAACATAGGAGCAAATCTTCTTTATCTTGGGGTAGGCAAAGATTTCTTAAGACACAAAGAACTATTAACACACAAACTACTAATAGAAGTAGTTGATAAATTGTATAATATTGAAATTAAAAATTGCTTTTCAGAAAACATTATTAAAATTAAAACACACCTCAGACTAGGCACAAATGCTCACATACGTATATTTGACAAAGGACTTGCATCCAGAATACATGAGTCCAGTTTGAGACAAATCACCAAATTAAAAAAGGGACAATGGATTTGATCAGACACCTCACCAAAGAAGACATATGAACGGCCAAAAAGCACTTAAAAGTGCTCAGTCTCTTTAGTCATTGGGGAAATGTAATTTAAAGCCACAGTGAGATACCTTTACACATTTACTAGAATAACTAAAATGGAAAAAAACCTCACAATACTAAATGTTGATGAGGGTGTGAGTAACTGCAACTCTTATGTACTCTTGGTTGGAATGTAAAATGGTACAACCAGTTTGGAAAACGTTTTGGCAGTGAAATAAAAAGTGAGACCCTACTATCCTTTGACCCAGCATTTCCACTATTTCTCCAAGAGAAATGGAAACATATATCAACAAAAGACTTGTCCAGGAATGCTTTATTTTTAGTAGTGAAACACAGGAAGCAACCCAAATGTCCATCAACAGGCAATTGGATAACCAAATTGTAGTATATTGCATTTGTCTGGGTTCTCCAGAGAAACATAACTGATAGGATATACAGTGTATATTGTATGTATCATATATATATCAATATATATTTACATCCTATTGACACATTAGATAGAGAGATAGGTAGGTAGATAGATAGTTAGGGATTTATTATAAGGAATTGGCTCACGTGGTTATGGAGGTTGAGAAGTGCCACCATCCACAGTCTGCAAGCTGGAAACCCAGAAGTGTCAGTGATATAGTTCCAGTCTGAGTCCAAAGGCCTGAGAACCAGGAGAACTGGTGCTGAGTCTGAGTCTGAGTCCGAGTCTGAAGGCAGAAGACCAGTGTCCTGGCTTGAAGGCAGCCATGCAGGGAGAGAGCAGATTTTCCCTTACCCAACCTTTTTCTATTCAGGTCTCCTGTGAATTGGATGAGGCTTATACATGTTGGGGAGGGCAATCTGCTTTACTTAGTCCAGCAATTCAAATATTAGTCTCATCCAGAAACACCCTCCCAGACACACCAAGAATAATGTTTAACCACCTATCTGGGCACCCCATGGCCCTGTCAAGTTGACATAAAAGTAACCATCATGGGGCTTCCCTGGTGGCACAGTGGTTGAGAGTCCGCCTGCCGATGCAGGGGACACGGGTTTGTGCCCCAGTCCGGGAAGATCCCACATGTCGCGGAGCGGCTGGGCCCATGGGCCATGGCCACTGAGCCTGCGCGTCCGGAGCCTGTGCTCTGCAACGCGAGAGGCCACAACAGTGAGAGGCCCGTGTACCACAAAAAAAAAAAAAAAAGTAACCATCATGTATTTCCATTCAATGAAGTACTCTTCAGCAAATAGAAAGGAATGAACTGCTAATACACAAAAGGATGAATCTCACAGGCATTGTACTGAGTGAAAGAAGTCAGACACAGAAGAGTATATACTATATGATTACATTTATATGACATTTTAAAAAAGGAAAAACTTACCTCTGACAAGAGAGCAGGTCAGAGTTTACCTCAGCCCAAGGGTGGAGAGGTTGACATCAAAGGAGCATGAGGAATCATTTTAGGGTAATGGCAATATTCTAGATCTTAATTGTGATGGTGATTAAATGGGTATATTTATTTTTCAAAACTCTTCAAAATTGTACACTAAAAAGGGTTAATTTTACGTAAATTAAACCTCATGTTTAACAGAAGAATAATTACTAAATAGATTTAAAAAAAAAATTTTGTTGGCATGTAGTTGATTTTTAATGTTGTGTTAGTTTCTGCTGTACAGCAAAGTGACTCAGTTATACACATACATATATCCACTCTTTTAGATTCTTTTTCCCATATAGGCCATTACAGAGTATTGAGTAGAGTTCCCTGTGTTATACAGTAGGTCCTTATTAGTTATCTATTTTTTATATAGTAATGTGTATATGTCAATCCCAATCTTCCAATTTATCCCTCTCCCCCACTTACTCCCAGTAACCATAAGTTTGTTTTCTACATCTGTAACTCTATTTCTGTTTTGTAGATAAGTTCATTTGTACCCTTTTTTAAGATTCCACATACAAGCAATATCATATGGTATTTGTCTTTTCTGTGTCTGCCTCACTTCACTCAGTATGACAATCTCTAGGTCCATCCATGTTGCTAAAAATGGCATTATTTCATTCTTTTTTATGGCTGAGTAATATTCCATTGTATATATGTGCCACATCTTCTTTATCCATTCCTCTGTCGATGAACATGTAGGTTGCTTCCATGTCCTGGTTATTGTAAATTAGATTTTTAAATTTAATTAGAGTTTTAAATGCCTAGACCTTTTTTGATACCATGTCTATAGGAAATCAGTTTGATTAAATTAATCATTTAGTTCTTATTAGGGTTAATTTATTAATTTGGTACTGCTATGCTATCTGTTAATGTTTCATTGAAAACTTAATTGAAAAGTTAACTTAAGAAGAAACATGGAAATAACCGAAGAAGATACGAAGTTAGAAATAAATTATGGAAACACATACTTTTTTCCTACATTTCTCTTAATAGATTATAAATAAGTTGTCATGTAAGTTTATCATTTCAAAACATAGTTTTTAATATCTTTAATATTCTATTATATATTTTCCATCCATTTCCTTAACCTCCAATCTTGGACATATTATTTATGGTATTTACTATTGCAAATGTTATGAATGTCTTTAAATTTAAAGCCCTTTTCCACATTTAATTATTCTGTTTACATGCCTAGATAGAGAGTTGTTGAATCAAAGAATATGAGTTTTTAAAATATAGGTAATAAGTTCATATGTAAAATTTAAAAGGTATAATTAGAAAGACAGTGAAATATCTCCCTTGTACCTCTTTGTCTGCCAGCCATCCAGTTCCCCTTTCTGGAAGTAGCCGTTGTCATTGGTTTTTTATATTTCTTTCCAGAGACATTTTAAGTGTGTGTGTTGGAGGAGGAAGTTTAGACAGTGGATGAATAGGCATATACTTTTATAAGAATTTAATCATACTGTGTGTGCTAATTAAGATAAAAATCAGCTACATTGAATTTTACTAGAATTTAATAAAAGAAAAGGAAGCTAAAATGAAATCAAAGGAATCTCCCACAATTTAAATGATCCTTGGGAATTTCCTGGTGGTCCAGTGGTTGGGACTCTGTGCTTTCACTGCTGCTTTCACTGCGGAGGACCTGAGTTCAATCCCTGGTCGGGGAACTAAGATCCCTCCTACAAGTCACACAGCACAGCCAAAAAAATTTTCTTCATCAGAAGGAAAGATCTCTTTAAGATTAAGAAAAGAGATTATGATTAATATTTTAAAAATACTAGTAATGTAAAAAAGAAATATAAATTGCCAGTAAAATTAATATTATAGAAGTCAATAATTGAAATGCAAATAAAATGATATTTTTAATCTTTGGGAAGGTTGGAAAAAATTGACAAAATATACTTCAGAGGGGGCTTCCCTGGTGGTGCAGTGGTTACAAATCTGCCTGCCAACGCAGGGGACATGGACCAGGGAAGCCCTTGGCTCTTCTTTTTACCCACTTATTTTATTCCTGAAATGTTTTTGCCAGAATGTGAATAAACTACATCCTTTTGGGGAAAAAAAAAATTGAGATAATTAAGTAAACATAAAAGGATATATATCTGCCATTGAAAATGTCCATCAATATGGGATTAAGTTATGATGTATCCATTCAATAGGATACTACTCAGCTATTAAAAATGGTGATGTGGGGACTTACCTGGTGGCGCAGTGGTTGGGAATCCGCCTGCCAATGCAGGGGACACGGGTTCGAGCCCTGGTACGGGAAGATCCCACGTGCCGCGGAGCAACTAAGCCCATGCGCCACAGGTACTGAGCCTGCGCTCTAGAGCCCGTGAGCTACAACTACTGAGCCCACGTGCTGCAGCTACTGATGCCCGTGCGCCTAGAGCCTGTGCTCCACAACAAGAGAAGCCACCGCCAATGAAAAGCCCACGCAACGCAACAAAGAGTAGATCCCACTTGCCGCAACTAGAGAAAGCCGGTGCGCAGCAACGAAGACCCAACACAGCCAAAATAAATAAATTAATTAATTAATTTTAAAAAATGGTTATGTATTGTAGATTCACATTTATTACAGTGGCAATAGGTCCTCGACATGCCCTTTTTCTTTCTGAACAATGTAATAGCATGCCTAATGGGACCTCATTTATATAAAATTGTACGTCTGTGTAAGTGTAGACAGATTTCTGGAAAATAAATACTCATTAAAATGGTTATCTCTTGAGTGGTGGCCTATTGGGATTTTTTGTGTGTTTTTTTAAAAATACTGTTAGTTTTCTTTATACTAAATATTTATCATTTTTATACATGAAGAAGGAAAGATTTTTTTCCCCTTTCTGAGCAAATGCATATGTCTAGTTTATCCCTTCTGCTTGTTAAATGACTTTGTGGATAGCAAGAAATATAGCTTTTAAGCCAGTACCTGATAAATTTCTGCAAATACCTAAATCTAACAAGGTCTGTAGAACCTTTGTAATGTAATACCTAAGGGCCATGGTTTGGGATGCTCTACTACTGCCATTGAAGTTACCCAGGAACTAGCTGAACTGGTGCAGATGGTTGGGGAGTTCTGAACTCCAGAGCCCAAGGCATTGACTGAAATTTTTAATGCCACACCCAGCTGTAGCTAACTTCTTTTAAGACTTGATTTTTAAAGAACAAAGTCAAGTTTGAACTTCTGTTTTTTTGTTTGTTTGTTTGTTTTTGCGGTACGCGGGCCTCTCACTGTTGTGGCCTCTCCCGTTGCGGAGCACAGGCTCCAGACGCGCAGGCTCAGCGGCCATGGCTCACGGGCCCAGACGCTCCGCAGCATGTGGGATCTTCCCGGACCGGGGCACAAACCCGCGTCCCCTGCATCGGCAGGCGGACTCTCAACCACTGCGCCACCAGGGAAGCCCAACTTCTGTTGTTTTGATTTACTTTTTCTCAGCTTTGTTTAGGTATAATTGATAAATAAAATTGTAAGATATATAAAGCGTACCTCATAAGGATTTAATATATGTAAGCACTGTGAAAAGATTTCTCCCATCTAGTTCATTAACACATCCATCACCGCACATATCGATCTTTGTTTGTGTGAGAGAACATTTAAGTTCTGCTCTCTTAGCAGATTTCACTTACACAATATAGTGTTATCAACTGTAGTCACCATGTTATACATTTACACCTCAGACCTTATTTATTCATCTTACAGCTGAAACTTTATACCCTTTCATCAGCCTTTCCCTGTTTTTCCCATACCCCTGGCAATCACTTTTCCTACTCTCTGTTTCTATGAGTTTGATTTTTGAAAAAAGATTCTACATATAAGTGATACCATGCAGTATTAGTTTTTGTTGATTTACTTTGGGTTAACAAAAGAGTATCTGAATTTATTGCATGCACCTGCCCTTGCTGATAGAAACATTAGAAGTCATTCTCTTCATATATGTCAGGTATTATTTTAATCATTCGATTGGGGGTGGAAGTAAAATTCCTGCCCTTCAAAATCTCACTGTCTCCTAGAGCACTGGGACAGTCAAGAGACCATTTCAGTGAACCATGCTATGGCAGCACACAGGAGGGCTTTTGACCCAGGTGTTGATGTGTTTCTTGGGGGTTTGAGTGGCTGTTCAAGTAAGATTTTCCAGAGGAAACATTTGTACTGAATTTTCAATTTCAGTTCAGACATCCAGACTGCAGTTTGAAAGATTAAACATGAATTAGCCAAACCCAGGAAAGGGATATGAGGATAATGTAGGCAGAGGCAAAAGCCTGTAGGCATGCAGGGTCTGGCACATGTTGGGAACTGCAAGTCGTTCAGCGTGATCGGGATTTGAGGCAGTGTAGGCAAGAAAGGAAGGCTGAAGAAGTCAGATCATGAAGGATCTTGTTAGCTGTCAAAGAGTTTCTTCCTTTGGACTTCCTTGTAAATACAGCCTTTGTTCATGTAGGTTGGGATTCTTTGAGTCATCTTTGACTCTTTGAGGCTCCCTCCCTCCCCTTAAACTCCCTCATAATTAGGCACCAAATCTTGTCAATTTTGGGAACTTGGATTGAAATGGAATGATGACAAGCTAGATGTACACTCTGTGTTCTTTATGGCAGGCTGTAACTTAGTATTTTTAATTTCTAGGGCTTAGCGCTGGCTCACACACCCTTAAAAATGTCTAAATGAAGGGAGTTCAAAAGAGAAAATGTTTAGTATTTTTACATGTGACCATGTATAACTTTTCTGTTCTCCATTTTGTTATAGAAAATCTAATGGTCTTAGGAGGCCTGGTTGAAAAGTCGGCACTTGGATAATTTAAAATCTTGAAAATGGAATCAGACCTGTTAGTAAGATCTATTTGATCAGTGCACTGGTAGGTGGCTGAAGCAATGTTATAGTCAGGGAAGAAAAGTGTCAGACAGCTTTTAACAATTTGATTTTAATGAATATACACCAGTTTACATACTGTGTGTGCCTTTTGTGTGTGTGTGTGTGTGTGTGTGTGTGCCCAAGAACAATCTTCTTGTGACTGTCCCAGTAGAGATTAATTTTTTAGTTAGAGGAAAAATAGTGAACATGTATATTTATTGCTTTTCACTTGTCACAGTTAATAATGTGGGTACATGCTTCCTTGAACTTATGGGTATGTACTGTATTTATTTTGTGTTTAACTATAAGAGGAAGACTGTATGCAGAGTGAAACAATTAGGCATTGTTGTAGTGAAATAGTTGTGCCATTTTGAAAGCAAATTATGTATCTGAGGAACATCTTGTGAAACAACTTTTATGATTATCAGTGACACAGCTGCTAAAAGTATTATCTTGGTGGAATTGAATCTTTTGTTATTTGGGTCACATAACCAGCAACTGAACTTTTATACTTGTAACTATATAAGACCCTTATTAAGAAGTAAGTAGAAGAGAGGTGTCATAAAGTGTTTTCATATATGGCCTTAAGAAGAACAAGGTATTTGTTACTATATAAAGCTAGAGTGATAATATTAATATATAATCCTACTCATGCATATATTTGATATTTTTAAACCTCTTAATTTTTTATTTTAATTTATTATTATATTATTATTATTTTGGCTGTGCCGCACAGCATGTGGGATCTTAGTTCCCCAACCAGGGATTGAACCCATGCCCCCTGCAGTGGAAGCACGGAGTCTTAACCACTGGACCGCCAGGGAAGTCCCTTAATTTTAAAAATTTTAAAGCATAAATTACCTAAGCCTATTGCCTTCTCCCTTCCAAAAAAAAAAAAATGGAGATATGAGACTCTTTTTTTATACATCACCTCTAACTTCCCATTACCTCTAGTTCTTTTTTGTTTGTTTTGTTTTTAGTTTTTATTTTTGGCTTATATCTAAATACATATCCTGTAACTTGAAATGGAAAATATATTTGCATATGTGGCTTTAAGTATAGCTCCTATAGGCTGGTTAGTATGGTTTCTTACAGTCTATTTATTATAACAAAAATTAAGATGTGTACCTTACAGAGCTAATTAAAATGGAATTTCACCTATAACTTTATCTTAGCTGCCTTATATCCTTTTGAGTATAGGTGGTATAATGATAAATGAGTATTTTACATATTATACCTACTTAATCTTAAAACCAAGATGAACATTTTTTAAATGGATAGATATACATTTGTATTATTTTCTTTTTTTTTTTGTAGAGATGATTGTAGTTGTAAGAAATAATGTGGAGATCTTTTGTACACTTTGCCCTTTTTTCTCCAGTGATAACATTTTGTAGAACTCTATAGTATTTTGACATTGTACAATCCACTGCTCTTATTCAGATTTCTTCAGTTGTACTTATTTCTGTGTGTGTGTGTTGAATTCTATACTGCTTAATCTCCTTTGTGTGTTTGTATATTCACCACCACAGTCAAGATATTGAATAGTTCCCTACCACCAGGGTCCTGCATGTTGCCCTTTTATAACACCTACTTCTCTCCTGCCACTTCACCTTCCCTCCCCTATCTATTAGTGGACCCCTGGCAACCACTGATCTTTCTTCCATTTCTAAAAGTTCCTCATTTCAAAAATGTTGTACAAATGAAGTCATACAGCAGGTAACCATTTGAGATTGACTATTTTTACTCAGTATAATTCTCTGGAGATTCATCAAAGTCTGTGTGAATCAAGAGCTTATTCTTTTTATTACTCACTTTTTGTATTTAAGTTAGAGAACCTCTACTTAGTTTCTACTTTGTTTCCTTCCTAATCTATTTTTATCTCTATTTTTTTTTTTTTCGTACGTGGGCCTCTCACTGTTGTGGCCTCTCCCGTTGTGGAGCACAGTCTCCGGCCGTGCAGGCTCAGAGGCCATGGCTCACGGGCCCAGCTGCTCCGCGGCATGTGGGATCTTCCCGGACCGGGGCACGAACCTGTGTCCCCTGCATCGGCAGGCGGACTCTCAACCACTGTGCCACCAGGGAAGCCCCTCATCTATTTTTAAAATAAATGTATTTGTCTTAATTCTAGGTGACAAAGCAAGACCGCCTTCCTCCAGCCCCTCTAGCATCATCCGCCGTACCTCTTCCCTGGATACACTTGCTGCGCCGTACCTTGCAGGGCACTGGCCTCGTGATGGTCATGGGCAAGCTGCTCCTTGCATGCGGGACAAGGCCACACAGGTAGGGTTATTACAGTTCTTATCTTGAAGTGTTTCACTCTGAAACCATTTCTCATAATATTATTTGTTCTACTCTGTGCTCAAATTTGTAAAATATTAGTGTGTATTAGCATTATCTGAGAAGCTTATCAAGAGTCCAGATCCCCAGGCTTGACCTTCAGATATTCTCTAGTAGGTTTTGGTTGAGGCTTGGGAATGTGCATTTTAAACAGTACCCAAAGTAATTCCGATACATACAGATAATATATGCACATACTTTTCTCCCACTTACTTTTTTTTTTTTTTTGCCTGTGGCTTAGTTCCCCCACTGGGGATCGAACCTGGGCCCTGAGAGTGAAAGTGCAGAGTCCTAACCACTGGACTGGCAGGGAATTCCCCTCCCACTTACTCTTTATAGTCAGTTCAGAACATCACAAGATATTTAATATACGGAATTTGGACTTAAAAATCTGTTACAGTAAAGATTACTTTAGTTTCCATCCAACCTTATATTTTTGTGCTCAAAAATCTTCGTGTGTTGCAAGATGGGGATTATATGCTATTGCTGGTAGAGTCTGTAAATGTAAATATCTGACAAAGGGACTCTGGAAGCAAAGTTTTGTACTTTTAAATTTATAAAAATTTTAATTAAAAAAGTCTTAAGAGATCATTTGATGTACCTCCTAGTCTTACAGATGAGGAAACTGAAGTCCAAAATCATAGAGCCAGTTGATGATACGTCTCAGTTAAATATTAAATATTTGTCTAGTCATTTATTTAATGTTTCTCATATTCATTAGATGGTGCTCCCATGAAGGCAGAAACTGTGTCTGGCTTGTTCATTTCTGTATTTTCATCCTCAGGACTTAGTACTGTACCTGATGGAATAAGCACTCAAGGAATATTTGCAAAGGACTGAATGAGCAGAACAGTTAAAGTTTTATGGCTAGTGAAGAAAGAAAATCATTTAAAGAGTTAAAAGATTCTTTATACTGATTGTTGAAAATCAGCTAAGGTACATCTTGATTTAGACTTCACATTTACATCACTGATGGTTGCTTGATCTCAGCACTTTGTGAGAGAATATCCTTTTACAAGACCAAGTAAATACACTTTGCAGTGTTTTTTGGATTTACATACTGGTATCTAGAATTCCAGATGTTCCTGGTGGACTTAGTTTGTTTTCTGTTCTGATACTCTTGAAACTGAGCCCCATTGTTAGGGTAGATGCTTGGGTTTCGAAATTACCTTGAGGGTTATACTCCAGTTGCAACTACGGAAATGGAAATGCAGAGTCTGTACTCATTAAAAGTAATGAATCTTTTCTGAAATTGTGACTTTTTAAACCGAAGAGTTCTGTAGAACTCTGCATTTATTCAAAATCTGTAACTTTGCTGAGATTAGGGCATGTTGTATAGAAAATGAATACAAATTCTTTTCCCACTTTGGTTATTACAGAATATTGAGCAGCATTCCCTGTGCTATACAGTAGAGTTTGAAAAAGACTAGATACATGTATATGTATAACTGGATCACTTTGCTGTACACAATATTGTTAATCAGCTACGCTCCAATATAAAATTAAAAGCTAACACAACATTGTTAATTAGCTATGCTCCAATATAAAATTTTTTAAAAAAAGGAAATGAATACAGTCTCTACTTGCTTTCTGCTTAATCCACAGGTCGTGTTTAAATTAGTATGGGTGCATTTCCTTGAACATTTCTGCAACCCTCTTTCTTTGCTCTGTAGTTTCAGGTTCAGTGTGTTGAGATATTTTGTCTTACCGGTAAGAATATACATTCTTATAAGCCGTTGGGAGCCCCTTGATCTGTAGAAGCAGTTCAGTAAGTCTTTTGAGTTACTGTGACCTAGCTGTGGCTGTGACCACAGCTGTGGAAAAGTTGCTGTGACCTAGCTCTGGCTACCACTTGACTGGTGTTCCTGTTTTTTCTTTTGTTTGGAACGCTTTCCCACCATTTGCCTGGACAGCTTACACTCTGATGCTTATAGCAGCCTCCCCCGATCCTATAGAACCTTGCTTACCTACTTTCCCTGTCCTTCCAGGTCTGGATTAGGTGCCTTTCTTAGGGAACCTCAGTCATCACATATCATAATTGGCTATTTATTCCTTCTGTCCTAGAAAAAACTCTTTCAGAATAAAAACTCTCTAACTTCAGTACCTAGTCTAGTGCCTGATACATTAGAAGACGCATAATAGCTTTCCAGTATACAATGTAAAATTGAACAAAATTGAAACATGCTTAATTAAAACTCAATTTTACTTTTTATTAATACCTGAGTGTCTTATAATAAAGGCACAGCTTCTTAGTTGAACAAAGAAAACAATTATCTTTTGAAGTAGCAGTTTAAGTAAAATTAATGATTTTGCCGAGTATTTTTTCCTGCCTGAACATCTTATCACTGAAATTAACAAAGCTGTCTTTTGCTCTTTATGCTTATTTTTACCTTACCAACTAATATTCTTGTTCTCATCTTTAATTTGTTCTTAAATCTATAGGAGACTTTTATATTCCTTTGCTTTTCCTTGTATTTTTATACTTAAAATTAATATCTTTAGTAATTTCTCTAATTTTTAAAAACTTTATTTGGGGAAAAAGTCCCAAGTTTATAGAAGAGTCCCAAGAGTAGTAGATTGAACACCCTATATTCCTCACCTATGTTTACCAATAAACATTTTTGCATATTTTGTTTTCTTTGTGTATATATAATTGTTATTATTACTGTTGTTATTATTTGCTAATTGTTAATAATTAAATTCTGACTCTTCTCAAATACCTCAGGATGTATATGAACAAAGACTTAAAAACTATTACCAAAGTAATTATCAAATTCAGGAGATTTAACATTGATACAATGCTACTATTTAATATGTGATACATAGACACATTTTTTTTTCAGTTTCCCCAATAATGTTATCTGTAGCAGTTTCTCCCGTAAGCTAGGACCCAGTGAAGGAGCACAGGTGGCATTTAGATATCATGTTTCTTTAGAATCCTTTAATCTGGAACAGTTTCTCAGCTTTTCTTTGTCTTTCATGACATTGATATTTTTAAGAATGCAAGCTAGTATTTTTGTTGAATCTTCTTAGCCTGGGTTTATCTGTTTTTTAAACTGTTAGATTCAGTAATAACATTTTTGGCAGGAGTACTATATGTGTTGTGTGTTCCTTTCTGTTCATGTGCATCAAGAGGTGCCCGATGTCAGTAATGCTAAGTTTGACCCGCCAGATTCTCTTTGTAACTGTATGTACATAGTCTGTGGGGAAATATTTGAGACTGTAAATATCCTGTTCCCCAACAAGCTTTCATGCATTGGTTTTGGCATTCGTTGATGATTCTTGCTTGAATCAACAATTACTGTAGTAGTTCCAAATGATGATTTTTCTAACTCTATTGTCATACTTCCTGCATTTATTTGTTGGTCTAATACTTTTTTCTTTAACCATTTTTATTTTTTTAAATTAATTTTTATTGGAGTATAGTTGATTTTTAATGTTGTGTTTCTGCTGTACAGCAATGTGACTCAGTTATACATATACATATATCCACTCTTTTTTAGATTCTCTTCCTATATGGGTCATTACAGAGTACTGAGTGGAGTTCCCTGTGCTATATAGTAGGTTCTTATTAGTTATGTTTTGTATATAGTAGTGTGCATATGTCAATCCCAATCTCCCAATTTTTCCCTCCCCCCCATGCCCCTTGGTAACCATAAGTTTGTTTTCTGCATCGGTGACTCTGTTTCTGTTTTGTAAGTAGGTTCGTTTGCACCATTTTTTTAGATTCCACATATAAGCGATATCATATGATATTCGTCTTTCTCTGTCTGACTTACTTTGCTCAGTATGACAATCTCTAGGTCCATCTGTGTCGGTGCACATGGCATTATTTCATTCTTTTTTTATGGCTGAGTAATATTCCATTGCATATATGTATCACATCTTCTTTGTCCATTCCTCCATTGATGGACATTTAGGTTGCTTCCATATCCTGGCTATTGTAAATAGTGCTTGTATGCTGCAATGAACACTGAGGGTACATGTATCTTTTTGAATTATGGTTTTCTCCAGATATATGCCCAGGATTGGTTTTGCTGGATCATATGGTAGCTCTATTTTTAGTTTTTTAAGGAACCTCCATTATGTTCTCCATAGTGGCTGTACCAATTTACATTCCCACCAACAATGTAGGAGGGTTCCCTTTTCTCCACGCCCTCTCCAGCATTTACTGTTTGTAGATTTCTTGATGATGGCCATTCTGACTGGTGTGAAGTGATACCTTATTATAGTTTTGGTTTGCATTTCTCTGATAATTAGTGACATTGAGCATCTTTTCATGTGCCTCTTGGCCATCTGTATGTCTTCTTTGGAGAAATGTCTGTTTAGATCTTCTGCCCATTTTTAGATGGGGTTTCCTTTTTTTTTTTTGGATATTGAGCTGCTGTTTGTATGTTTTGGAGATTAATCCCTTGTCAGTCACTTCATTTGCAAATATTTTCTCCCATTCTGTGGGTTGTCTTTTTGTTTTGTTTATGGTTTCCTTTGCTGTGCAAAAGCTTTGAAGTTTCATTAGGTCCCGTTTTTGTTTTTATTTTCACATTAGGAGGTGGATCAAAAAAGATCTTGCTGCGATTTATGTCAGAGAGTGTTCTGCCTTTGTTTTCCTCTAAGAGTTTTATAGTATCTGGTCTTATATCTATGAATTTGATAAAGTTGCAGGATACAAAATTAATACACAGAAATCTGTTGCATTCCTATATACTAACAATGAAAATCAGAAAGAGAAATTAAGGAAACAATCCCATTTACCATCACATCAAAAAGAATAAAATACCTAGGAATAAACCTACCTAAGGAGGCAAAAGACCTGTACTCAGAAAACTATAAGATATGGATGAAAGAAATCAAAGATGACACAAGCAGGTGGAGAGATGTACCATGTTCTTGGATTGGAAGAATCAATATTGTCAAAATGACTGTACTACCCAAAGTAATCTACAGATATAATGCATTCCGTATCAAATTACCAATAGCATTTTTTCACAGAATTAGAACAAAAAATTTTGCAATTTGTGTAGAAGCACAAAAGATGCCAAATAGCCAAAGCAATATTGAGAAAGAAAAATGGAGCTGGAAGAATCAGGCTCCCTGACTGCAGACTATATTACAAAGCTACAGTCATCAAGACAGTATGGTACTGGCACAAAAACAGAAATATAGATCAATGGAACAGGATAGAAAGTCCAGAGATAAACCCACGCAGCTATGGTCAACTAATCTATGACAAAGGAGGCAAGAATATACAGTGGAGGGAAGACAGTCTCTTCAATAAGTGGTGCTGGGAAAACTGGACAGCTACATGTAAAATAATGAAATTGTAATGTTCTCTAACTCCATACACAAAAATAAACTCAAAATGGATTAAAGGTCTAATACTTTTTGATAGAATTATTTCTTTATGGAATTGTCCTAAGTGGATTTTATAAAACGTCAGTTGATATGACTTAAGATTCTGGGGTTTTTTCCCCGTTTTAACTTTTTACTAATTAAATGTTCAACATACCAAAAAATTGGAAGGGTATGACAGCTGTCATTAGATTCAACAGTTTTAAACACAGCCATATTTGCTTTACCAATCTTTGTATTTTTATGTGTGTGTTTCTCTGCTTTCTGAAAGTGTGTTGCAGATGTCATGACACTTTATCCCTAAATCTTTCAGCATATATCTTCTAAGAATAAGCGTATTTCCTATATAATCACAGTAGCATTAGCTTACCTAGGAAAATTAATAATTACATAACATCATGTAACACCCAAGTCCAGTTCATGTTAAAGTTTACCCAAGATCCCTTCCTTCCTTCCTTCCTTTCACCAGGATCCAGTCTGAGATTCATGCATTGTACTTGCTTTCTCTTAGTTCCTTTTAATTAATTAATTATATTTATTTTTAGCTGCATTGGGTCTTCATTGCTGTGCACGGACTTTCTTTAGTTGTAGTGAGTGGGGGCTACTCTTTGTTGTGGTGAGTGGGCTTCTCATTGTGGTGGCTTCTCTTGTTGCGGAGCACGGGCTCTAGGCGTGTGGGCTTCAGTAGTTGTGGCACGCGGGCTCAGTAGTTGTGGCTCACAGGCTCTAGAGTGCAGGCTCAGTAGTTGTGGAGCACGGGCTTAATTGCTCCGCAGCATGAGGGATCTTCCCAGACCAGGGCTGGAACCCATGTCCCCTGCATTGGCAGGCGGATTCTTAACTACCGTGCAACCAGGAAGCCCACTTCCTTTTAATTTAGCACAGTTCATCTCATACTTTCTTTTGGTCTTAAAAACATTGTTATTTTATGAATTATACTACATATTTGTAAAGGAGATACTTTATTCTTTTTGAATTAGCAAGTAACTGTAGAATACTTTTTTGCATTTCGTGAATATCCTGTTCCCTAGTACCTTTCACTTAATGGTTTTAGTGTTCATTGATGATCCTTGCCTAATCAGTTATTTCCCTGGAGGTTGCCCCCCAGAAAGGTGATTTTTTTTTCCTTAAACACAAGATAGCATATTGTATACATTCTTCTGCAACTTCGTTTTCACTTAAGGACACCATTCTATCCATACAGAAAAATTTCCCCTTAAAAGTTTTTTTCCATCTTATATATAAAGAGGTATTGTTTTGAATAGGCTATACATTCATTCATAAAAGTACAAAATTTGAGAGATATCTTCTTCCCATGAGGCAGCCACTGATAACAGGTTCTTTTGTTACCATGTATATTCTTCCAGATGTACTTTACACATGTGTATATTCTTTCTAGCACTCCTATATATAAAGGTAGTTGCTATACATACTGTACCGAGCCTTGAGTTTTTCTTTCTTTTTTTTTAATAGTATTTTAAAAATTTATTTATTTACATTTACACGTATTTTTGGCTGTGTTGGGTCTTCGTTGCTGTGCGCAGGCTTTCTCTAGTTGTGGCTAGCAGGGGCTACTCTTGGTTGGGGTGCACAGGCTTCTCATTGTGGTAGCATCTCCTGTTGCAGAGCACAGGCTCTAGGTGCGTGGGCTTCAGTAGTTGTGGCACGTGGGCTCAGTAGTTGTGGCTCGTGGTCTCTAGAGCGCAGGCTCAGTAGTTGTGGCACACGGGCTTAGTTGCTCCGCGACATGTGGGATCTTTCCAGACCAGGGCTCAAACCCGTGTACCCTGCATTGGCAGGCGGATTCTTAACCACTGTGCCACCAGGGAAGTCCGAGCCTTTAGTTTTTCATTTAACAGTATCTCATGGAGATTATTTTGTATTAGTACAGTGTAGATTCCCTTATCCATTTTTATAGCTGTGTATTATTCTGTTGTAAAGATAAGCCATAATTTATTTGACCAATCCTCTATTTACATTTTTCTAATCTTGTATAAAAACAGTGCTATAGCGAATAATATGTCATTTTGTACATAATGGTGTAAATTTGTACATCTGCAGTATAAATTACCAAAATATGGGTGGTTGTGTCAAACAGTATGTGCATTTGTAACTTTGACGGCAGTTACAAAATCACCTTCCATAAAGGCTGTACTAATTTTACATTCCAGCAACAATGGAGGAGGGTGTATGTGATCAAATTGCCCAGTCTCAGTGAAGTTTTAACTTGCATTTCTCTTACTATGGGGTGAGGTTGAGCATATTTTCATATGCCAAGAATAATATATTTTTTTCTGATACAGTGTTTTTAAGTTCTGGATTTTGTGTAACCACTAAGAATTTAACATTTTTGAGGCTGTACTCTGCAGATATTTAAAGCAAGAAAAGACGAAATTTAGAGGTTAAGATTAGAAACTCTGGAGTCTTAGGTTTATATCTTTGGCTTTGCTACTTCCCAGCTGTGAGACCTTAGGCAACTTATCTAACCTCTCATTGTCACAACTTCCTTATCTGCAGAACTTGTAGAACTTTTTGTATGTGTTAAATCAGATAATACAGTGAAGACCTTTCACTGTACTTTCATAAAGCACAGTGCCTAGCACATAGTAAGATCACAGGAATGTTAGCTATTATTAGTATGCATTTGTTCAAAAAATGCTATGCTTATAATTATATAATAATAACTAATTTTTTGGGCTTCCCTGGTGGCGCAGTGGTTGAGAGTCCGCCTGCCGATGCAGGGGACACGGGTTCGTGCCCCGGTCCAGGAAGATCCCACATGCCGCGGAGCGGCTGGGCCCGTGAGCCATGGCCGCTGAACCTGCGCGTCCGGAGCCTGTGCGCCGCAACGGGAGAGGCCACAGCAGTGAGAGGCCTGCGTACAGCAAAAAAAAAAAACCACCAACAACTAATTTTTATTAGAGAATTGAAAGAAATAGGCTAAAATATTGCAATTAAGTAACTGATACTAAAAATTATGGGTAATTTGTGTTATTTAAAATATTTTCTAATATCTAATTTTTCTGTAATAGGAATGTATTTTGTAATAGAAAAATATGGTATACCTTTTTTTTTAGAAAGGGAAAATGTTCTCAGGTTTATTGAGATATAACTGATATATAGCACTATATAAGTTTAAGGTATGCAGCATAATGACTTGACATACATATATTGCAAAATGATCACCACAGTAAGCTTAGTTAACATCCATCACCTCATAGAGTTACCAAAAAACTTTTCTTTTTCCTTGTGATGAGAACTTTTAGGATCTACTCTCTTAGCTACTTTCAGATGTACGATACAGCAAGTGTTAACTATAGCCATTGGGTTGTACATTACATCCCCAGTACTTATTTATCTTTCAGCGGAAGTTTGTACCTTTTGACCACTTTCATCCTATTCCCCCTCTGCTGACCCCCAGCTCTGGTAACCACAAATCTGATTTCTTTTTCTATGAGTTTGTTTGTTTGTTTGTCTTTTTAGATTCCACATGTGAGATCATATGGTATTTGTCTTTCTCTGTCTGACTTCATTTAGCATAATACCCTCAAGGTCCGTCTGTGTTGTCGCAAATGTGGCATTCATTATTGTTAAATGATTAATTATTTTATTAAAACCTCTTCCTTCTTTTTCCCATTATAGACAGAGAGTGCATGGGCTGAAGAGTACTCTGAAAAGAAGAAAGGGTCTCACAAGCGTTCAGCGTCGTGGGGCAGCACAGATCAACTTAAGGAGGTCAGAGAAATGGTTCCAAGGAAGTGGGTGTGGAAATTTGATCCCTTCGTTGACTAGTTCCTTGAAGTTGTGAGCAGCAAAGATTTGTCAGTTTCCATTGTTTTTTAATTTTTTTTTTGTTTTTTTTTGGTGGTTTTGTTTACTTGAGAAATAACAGAAAAACAGTTATGTTGAATAAAGATTTGAATGGGGAAATGTATGCATAAGTTACTTGATTATATGTTTTTCTTTATTTCTAATGAGAGTCCATAGCTGTTAATATAAATATCAAATGTATAAGATTGTAGTGATACAACAAATTCACACTTACTATTTCTATATACAGTGGTAGTATTTCTGAATTTCAGTAACCCAGTATAACCAAGTTGATTATGGCCCTATGCTATGATTAACATTTTTGTGCCTATAATTAGGACATTTGCATTTTATACATAATGTAGCAATAAAACAGAAAAATTCAGTCAAAGAATAAATAGGATATTGATTGAAATTGTATTTGTTATTTTCAGATTGTATCTGAATGCATTTCATGGCTTGAGTTGATTTTTTTTTAACAGAGCTGATGTTTATTATGTTTATTCATAATTTTATTATGCTCAGTGGACAGTACATCTCCAGGAACCTCCCAGAGCCTGGGGAGCTTGAGTTGGTTTTTAAATAATACTGTTTACTTTTTGGAGCTGTTGAAGGTTAGGTGTTTGTTAAAGAAATCTAATTATAAATAAAATGTGACTCGTAAGTAAAATGAGAGAATATTTATCATTATTTTTGAATTCTTTGTGAAAGCTATAATGTATAATATAATTTATTCTAAATGCTAAAAATTTCATTTGTTTAGTACTTGGGAAGCTTAAAGGCTCAGAATAGTGTTGGAACATAATTTTTTCTTTGAAAGAAAGATATACATTTATGCATATACAGATGTGTGTGTGTATATCTATATGTGTATATAGATATATATATATATAAATTTTTTACAATAAATCAGATTTTTGTGGGATGGTTTAAAAACTCAAGAGATTTATTAAGGCTGAATTTTACTAGTTCTTATTAAGCATGGGTATGTTTTATGTAATGTGGAAAACACTCTGACATACTTGTTATTTTTCCCTTTTTCAGATTGCAAAATTACGCCAGCAGTTGCAGAGAAGTAAACACAGCAGTCGGCATCATCGAGATAAAGAAAGACAGTCTCCATTCCATGGCAACCATGCAGCTATTAACCAGTATCAGGTAGGAGCACAGATACCATAAAATCCAGACAAGGGATTTGTTGTTTTCCTGGTGATATGTTATTTCATAGGTAACTGTTCAGGATAAAAATGTCTAAAACTATATTTGAAACAGTGATTAAATACTGAATCACAGCCTTCATTTAAAAAAAACCCAGAATATTAAGTTGACAAAATGATATTTTCCTTTAGTGATCTGTGATATGACTTCTAGGAATTATAGCTAGTTACGTAGTTTGGTTTACTATATTTTCGTCTTTATCAGTTTAGTATATTGGAGGCAGAATAATAGACATAATCATTGGCTGTGGAACCAGACCCTGGATAAGTAACCTGTTCTAAGTCTCAGTTTCCTCATGTGAAGAGAGAGGATGATAATGATACCTGGAGCATAAAGTCTTTTAGTAGGGAAAATCTTTAACTGCTGTGATTCTTTAATTGAACTCTATGAAATGTTCCTGATGGCTCACTCACAGAGCATTTCTCTTAAACTGAATTGAAATTAGATGAGGTCCCTTAGCAAGGAGAGAGCAAGAAATAGTTTGCCAGCTCCACTTACAGGTTGATAGCTTCTGATGATCGTCAAGTGTATGTGGATTGTTTTCAAGAGAAGGTATGGGTAGAGGTACATATTTTTTTAAATTAATTGTGTCTTAAAATATTGATGCATGGGTCAATTTTTTTTTTTTTTTTTTTTCGGTACACAGGCCTCTCACTGTTGTGGCCTCTCCCGTTGCGGAGCACAGGCTCCGGACGCACAGGCTCAGCGGCCATGGCTCACGGGCCCAGCCGCTCCGCGGAATGTGGGATCGTCCCAGACCGGGACACGAACCCGTGTCCCCTGCATCGGCAGGTGGACTGTCAACCACTGTGCCACCAGGGAAGCCCCATGGGTCAAATTTGATTCCACAAATTTATAGTTTGATTGTAGTTTCCAATAGCTTTTTTCCATATATAAGGCATTTTTAGTTATAACATACGAATATACATTAACGCATTTAAAAACCTAAACAAACTGCATTTATATTTGGAGAAATAGAAAATGCAAAATTGACAAAACAAGAAATGAAAAGTTTGAATAGATTAATAATTGTCAAAGTTGGAATACTAATTATTCTGCTCACTCTCAAAGGCTACAGACCCACATGGTTTTACAGGTGAATTTGCCAACCTTCCACTTTCTCTTTAATTCATCCATAAATAATTTAGATGTGTTTCTAAGAGATAAGTCCAATGCTTATTTCCAATCCATATTTTTACTCCAAGTAGAATAGAGGTTAAGATTGAGTTTTATTGAATTAAGTGATGGGTTTTAGCAGTTTATAACTTTCTGAAGTGATTTTTTTAAAAGTTGCATTAAAATTAGCAATTAAAGCAATAAAATTATCCAAAATTTTCTTCGTTTTTTCCCTTGCAATTTGAATTTGCTTCATAAAGATTATTGAAGTTTGCATGAACTTCATTTTTGTCTAATTCTAAAATGTCTCTGTGGAGAAGGTGAGGGGTAGAAAATATAGTAACTTGAAAAATAAATTCATGTAGCTTGACTTTTGTACACTTGACACAACAAACATTTTGACTACTTGACTTGCTTTAGTGTTAATAGCCAATCAGAGATCAGGCACGTGTGCATCATGATAGCTATGGTAGTAGTATTCATATTTAATTGAAACTTTGAGACTGTGAACATGAAAATATCATTCAGTAAGTCATGGGTGTGGCTTTGTTTAGTGGGTTCTCTCTCTTGTGGAGAAAGTACCAATTTGAGATACGTATGCTTTGAGGCTATTCCTCCATCCACGTAACATTTATTAAATGTTGCCATATAACTCGTACTGTAGTACTCATAAGGGGATGCAGTGATAAATGAAATATTGGGGCTTTCTCCCCACCAAATCTCAAATAGATGTAAGTAAACAGTTAATTTTTACACAGTGTATTGAGTGTGTTGATCAGGGAGTGTTCAGAGTGCTATAGAAGGGATATTTATCCTTGGACTGGCCATGAGCCATCTAGAAAGACTTCTAGAGAAAATGGTGTCTAAGTGGTCCCTGAAGGATAAGTAGAATTTAGCCAATTTTCTGGACGTATAAGAAATCATGGCTTCAGGTAGGGGTGGTAGTAAGAGATTAGGCTAGAGAGGTAAATAGTAGCCAGATCTGAAAGTCTTCATGTCTCAGTTGTTAAGAAATTTGGACTTTGTCCTTGAGGCACCAGAGAACTATTTTCTACAATTCAGGGGGTTGATAGGTGATCAGATACACATTTTGTCATGATCATTATGGGTTCAGAGTAGAGAATGAATTTGCAAGAACACAAGATTAGAGGCAGGAGACCATTTGAGAATAGATTTATAATCCACGTAAGAAATGATGGTGAACTAAAGTAAGGTAGAAATTGTGGAGCTGGAGAGAGTGGACAAACCTGAGTGATATTTAGAAACTAATAATTAATAATTGAAGTCTATTAAGTGCTTACAATATGGGAAGCAGTCTACTCTACTTTTGTATATATTATTAGCATTTAATCCTCATCTTTGAGGTGGAGATTGTTATTATCTCCAATTTACAGGCAAGGAATTAAGGCCCAGAGAGATCAAGTATCTTGTTCAAGGTCATATGAGACAGAACTGGGATTCTAATCTAGGCATTTTGACTTCAGAGTCTGAGTTTTTAAACTTTGTTAGCTGATGGTTGATGAGATGGGAATGATGGAGACATAGGAGTAAAAGATAAGGCCAATTCTAGCCTTTAAAACATGATTTAAAAAATATATCTACCTTCCTCACATCCTGTACAAAAGTAACTCAAAATGGTCAAAGGCCTAAATATAAGAGCTAAAACTAAAAGCTCTTAGATGAAAACATAGGCATAAATGTGACATAGGATTAGGCAATGGTTTGTTAGATATGACACCAAAAGCACGAGCAACAATAGAAAAAGTACATAAATTGCACTTTATCAAAATTGAAAACTTTTGTGCTTCAAAGGACACCATCAAAACAGTGAAAAGACATTCCACAAAATAGGCAAAAAATATATAAATCATATATCTGATAAAGCACTTGTATCTAAAATATATAAAGAACTCTTGCAACTCAATAATGAAAAGACAAACAGCCCAATTTAAAAATGGGCAAAGGATCTAAACAGAGTTCTCCAAGGAAGATATACAGATAGCCAGTAAGTATGTGAAAAAGATACTTAGCATTATTTGTCAATAAGGAAATGCATACACATTCCAGTGAGATACTATTTCATACCCACTAGGATAGCTAAAACTAAAAAGACAGATAACAAGTGTTAGTAAGGATGTGGAGAAATTGGAACCCTTATTGCTGATAGGAATGTAAAACGGTGCAGCCATTTTGGAAAACATCCTGGCAGTTCCTCAAAAGGCTAAATAAACATAGAGTTACTTTATAACCCAGCACTTGCTCTCCAAGGTATGTACCCAAGAGAATTGA
This sequence comes from Monodon monoceros, assembly GCF_005190385.1. Classification (NCBI taxonomy): domain Eukaryota; kingdom Metazoa; phylum Chordata; class Mammalia; order Artiodactyla; family Monodontidae; genus Monodon; species Monodon monoceros. The sequence goes on along the minus strand of NW_021703772.1, from coordinate 32,953,682 downwards.
AAACATATGTTTACATAAAAACTTGGACACAAATGTTCGTAGCAGCGTGGCTCACAGTAGCCAAAATTTGGAAACAACCCAAATGTCCATCAACCAATGAATGGATAAATAAAATGTAGTAGGGCTTCCCTGGTGGCGCAGTGGTTGAGAGTCCACCTGCCGATGCAGGGGACACGGGTTCGTGCTCCAGTCCGGGAAGATCCCACATGCGGCAGAGCGGCTGGGCCCGTAAGCCATGGCCGCTGAGCCTGCGCGTTTGGAGCCTGTGCTCGGCAACGGGAGAGGCCACAACAGTGAGAGGCCCGCGTACCGCAAAAAATAAATAAATAAAATAAAATAAAATAAAATGCAGTATATCCATACAATGGCATATTATTCAGTCATAAAAAGAAATGGAGTACTGGTACATGCTACCATATGGGTGAACTTTGAAAGCATTATGCTAAGTGAAAGAAGCCAGACACAAAAGAACACATATTATATGATTTCACTTACATGAAATGTCCAGAATAAGCAAACCCACAGGTTGTAGATTGGTGGTTGCCTAGAGCTGGGAAAGTTGGGGGGAAATAGAGAGTGACTGCTAATGGGTGAGGGACTTATTTTTGGTGTGATTCTAAGATCAATTGTGGTAATGGTTGTACAACTCTGTTCAATAACCATTCAGAAGCAAAAGTTGTACACTTTAAACGAGTAAGTTGTATGGTATTGTGAATTATTTTTCAATAAGCTGCTGCAAAAAAAATCTACCAACCAACATAAAAAATAAGTAGATAAAATACAAATATAATTGTCTGGAAATAATAGATTAGATGCTAACACAGAACCCAAAAGTAACCTGGGAGATCATGTAGCTAGAGGATGAGCACAGGTGCCCTGAGATCAGACTGTTTAGTTTAAATCTGGATCCTGCTTCTTGTTGGCTGTATGAAGTTCCTCAGGTTCTCTCTGCATTAAAGTATTACCTGTTAGTGTGTTATACTGAGGATTAAATGCGATAGAATGTTATAAAACAGTTAATGCAATTCTTGACCCATAATAACTGCTCAGTAGATCTTAGGTCGCTTCCAGTTGGATTTTTCACTAGGCTTCTCTGCCAATTTCATATTGGAAGTTATTTTCTAAAGCTTTTATTATCATAAAAATATTTACATGCTTATTACAAAAATTTTAGAAACTAAAAAAGTCAAATAAAAAGATTGTCTCAATCAAGCTGTTATTTTTTTTAAATCAAATAGGAAAAAAATCATCCAGAGTCTCACTCTTTAAAGACAGCTATTCCTTACATTTTTTCTTCTTTTTCCTTTCTCATTCCTTGTTGAGATTCTACCATATGTTAGACTTTATATATTTAAAAAATTTTACTTAATGTGGAAAAATGTTTGTTATTACAGATGCTTCAGGAACATTTTTAATGTTTCAGATTCTGTAGAGCATTTCCCTAATTTTGGCTATTTAGTTGGGTCCAGTTCCTGTGTGCTTAAAACTTTTTATATATTTATACTTTCCTAGGGGTACATTTTCCATTATTTGGTTAAGAAGTTTGAATATTTGGGAGGGCTCTTTAACTTTTCTCTTCATAGCCTTTCCAAGTTATTACAGATTTTTGGTTTGGAGGGTTTTTTTTGTTTGGAGAAGATTATTGGGAAATTCCTTTAGTATCCCTTAATGATCAAGGACAGTATTGCCCTGCTGATAGCTCATAGTCTATAACCACTGGTTAACAAAAGATCTTTTTCTTGGGCTTACAATGGATTTTTGCAGTTACAAAAGAATTCTCACATACCTTTTTGAGTGGTTCTTTCCCTGGAAATTTGGGGGGTGGGGAACTATTTGTTATGAAGAATAAATGCTGCCAAGTTTTTTAGGAGAGAGAATCTTTTCACATGTCAGTGGTTTCCAAAATTGACAGAGCCCTCAGATACTTACGGTATCATACTTTTAAGGAGTATTTCAAGAAATATTCTCATTAGAAGATGTAACTAATACATTTCAGGATTGTTTGATGATTAGAGTCAGATATTAGTAACAGAGGAGCGGGAGATGCAGCATCTTCACAGTTGCTTAAACTAATTTAGGAGTGAGAATTTAAAAATCATGCAGGTGTTTCTGGTTGTTATAGCCTCAAGCAAGAATGCCCTCCCATAGGATTTTCTTATTTCTTTATCTGGGCTGGGACGCTGTAGTTTTGTAGTAGCTTAGGAGGGTTTGAGAGCAAAGGGATAGTGAGGTAGAAAGGGATAAAAACCTATTTTCATCTGAGAAGTGAGGGGGCGTTGCACTTTAAAGAGAAAATTGCTGCTCTGCCGTAAAATCTTTGTATGCCAGTCCAGGACATGATTGCTGTTCCTGAAAGTTTTAAGATTTTGCTACTTAGTAATCAAGAGTAGGTGCTTCAGCTGTGACCTTTATTATAGAGTATAGTTGTAGCTTAGAAGAGCTAAGAGGGGGATATCAGATGAAAGGACAGTGATTGCTGGAGGACAGAAATAAAGTAATGCTGACAGGACAGGAGGAATCAAGGCCACATGGAGACCCTCTACAAAAGCCCTTAAGATTGGAAAGCTTTTTTTCCAGTGCTTTCTTATTTTTTTAAAACCATTCTAAACATCAGTTTTGACCTCCCTGTTGTTATATTAGGGTTTCTGGCTCATATTTCTCTCATAGATCTCTGTTGAATTGCTGAACAGACCTTTTTCCATCCTACTTGCCTATCAAGGCACATTTTTCTTCCTTTGAAAATTTAACTGTATATTTCTTTTTCCTGCTCAGCTACTGCTTCAGTAGGTGTTCTTCCCATCTTTCCTGACTCTCTGTGTCATACCACAGTCTTATCCCCACACTTTGAAACAGATACTTAAGTTATAATGTAGATTGACCTCGAATGAAGATTCAGGATTAGCCAACCCTCCTCTTGGAGTTCTTTCTTTGTTGGTTACTTCTCAGCTTTGATGCAGAATTTGATCTTTAAGCTGTAATGTATATAGATATATGGAGAATGTAAATAGAAAAAAACCGTTAAAACAGTGATTCTCTTAATTGAATGGAAAACATTCTGATTTGAGGAGAAAGAATCAAAAATTGAGAAAATAGGAGATCCTTGTTATTTCCAAAGGATAGATCTTAGAAGAGGTAGATTTTGCCTTAGTACATTGAACGATTTTTAACCTTTCAGAGCTATCTAAGGATGACCTCTCAGTTAATATGATAGCCCACTTATATTTGCATACACTGATTTATATTTAGAAATGTAGACTTTATTACAGAAAGCTGTGTGGATATGGGAAAAATAAATTATATACACACACATAAAATTCCTTAAGAGCCCTTGAAATGAAGCATAAAAATTAAAGTATAGTCATTTTTGTTATTTTTAGATATTTTAGAATATAGTTTATGTAAGGAGTAAAATCAAAGGCCTATTATTATCTTTTATTTCTAGAACAATAACAGTATGCTTAATGAAGAAAATCTTTCCCTGGCAGCTTGGGTAGATTTTTTTTCTTCTAATCATATAGCTATTTGCTAGTTAAATGAATTACAGTTGAACCTTTGCTTCATTTATCCAAAATGGTGTGTTGACCTTAGGGAAGTGGCCATTTTCTTTCTTTCTTTCTTTTCCTTCCTTCCTTTCTTTTGCCTTAAATAGATTAAACTGTTGATAAATACTTGCTGCTATTTAGATTACATCTGAGAAAAACTTCTTACCAATTGAGTAGGTTATGACTTCTGTAGCTGCCTGGAAAGGCAGTAACAAGATGTACAGTTAGTTACTATACTGGTGGGTTCCTCTTATGTGCATTTCTCAACATGACACCCAGGAAACTTAAGCTTTCTGTTCTTAGCAAGCTTACTAACAGATCTTTATGATTCTAAAATCTAGGATGGTCAACATTTTGCGGAAACCTTGACAGGTCCTCTTCCCCTTCTAGTCTTCTCCTTCCTCATTTCTATAACTTTAACAGTTATAAACCAAGTGCAGCCTGAAAATGGCATCCAGAGCAAGCCATTATTTATGTTGTTTTGTGACATTTAGGAGAGAAAATTAAGTTTAGAATTTAGTACCTTTCGCTCAGTATAAAAAATAAAGTAAAAGTTCTATTTCTAGTATATATACTAATAACTCCTGAGATCTTTCTTAGTCTGTACCAGTTCCCTGTCTCCTCATTGTTTCCTGACCCAGGAAGAGTCCAGGCACAGGAAGGATGACTGCCTGACAGAAATGTTCTAACGTGCCCTCCACTGCAGATTAGTGAGCTGTGGGTTTCTTTTAACCCCTAGGTGCTTTAGTCCAAATCAGTTTCCTGTCACCTCACTATTTTCTATTGCCACTGCCTTAAGAAAGGTTTCTTTCCTTCCTTGACCCATCATGAACCAAAACATATTCTTAGCTTTACTCTCCCACTCTTATCCCTGCAGCAAGTACATATCTAATTGGAGAGGGGTTTTTTTTTTTAAGCCTTTTGTTAGATTATACTTTGGGATTTTACTTCTGTTGCTAAGGAAACGAGGGTGAGAATAGGTTTTTTTAAATTTTCTTTTTCCTTCAAGGTGTTAGTGATAGGTCTTAGTGATATAAAAGACCGATGATAAATAACCAGTTTCAGTGACTCTCTTAGGCATTATTTCACTGAAGTTAAAAGTAGGAAAGTGAAGACCTTGGAATGAGAGTAGGGCAGAGGGTGGAGAATACAAGTTATTACAAGAATGGAACGGAGTAGTGGCCTTTGCTGTTTGCCTTCCTCTTCCTGTCCTGTCCTTATCACAGTTCTGTCACAGGGTGAACCAGTGCTGGATTGCTGATGAGGCTTTCGGGAAGCAAGGGAAGTTACTGGCTTTGTAGCACTAACATGGAAGGATTGAAGAATAGGGTGTGTGAAAGGCAGCTGACAGGGCTGGTCAATACTCAGTTGACCTCACCTAAAAGGGACATACCTAACTTTTGAGGGGTCCCTAAGTCATTTGTGGACTGCTTTTTAAAAGATATTCTTCCCACCTTTCATCCATTTCAGCATATAGCTCTCTCTAGGCAAAGACCTAAGGAGACAATATTAGACAGAAAGAACATGATTCAGAATGATTCTGTTAGCTAGTAACTTTTCTTTTTGTTTGTCAATTATCATATAGTAAAATTGACTTTTTTGGGGGGGTTGTCATACAGCTACATGAATTTTAATACATGTATAGATTCATGTAACCATCCACCACAGTCAGGATACTGTGACACAGGATATTGTGTGAGAATAATTCCATCACCACCACTCACCCCAAATTTCCTCATGCTATCCCTTTATACACACACACCCCTCCTTAACCTCTGTAATCACTGATTTGTTCTCCATCACTCTAGTGTTAAATCTTTTTGAGAATGTCCTGTGAATGGAATCGTACAGTATGTAATCTTTTGAGACTGTTTTCTTTTTTTTTTTTTTCGGTACGCGGGCCTCTCACTGCTGTGGCCTCTCCCATTGCGGAGCACAGGCTCCGGACGCGCAAGCTCAGCGGCCACGGTTCACGGGCCCAGCCGCTCCGCGGCATGTGGGATCTTCCCAGACCGGGGCGCGAACCCGCGTCCCCTGCATCGGCAGGCGGACTCCCAACCACTGCGCCACCAGGGAAGCCCGAGACTGTCTTCTTTTACTCAGCAGTAGTGCCTTTGTGATTTATCCAAGTTGTGTATATCAATAGTTTATTCTCTTTTATTGCTGAGGAGTTTTTGGAGATATGAAGAAAATTGCTGTAATCGTTTCCTTGTAGAATTTTGCATAAACATTAATTTTCATTTTTCTAGGGAAAATGCTCAGGAATAGGATTGCTTGTTCATATAGTAATTGTATCTTGAACTTAATAGAAACTGTAAAACTTTTCCAGAATGGTTGTACCATTGTGCATTCCCAACAGCAGTGTTTGAGTATCTCCTTTGCTCTGCTTTCTCATCAGCACTTGGTATTGTCAGTATTTTTTATTTTAGCCATTCAAATAGGTGTGTAGTGACATTGCATCTTGATATTAATTTGCATTACCCTAGTGAACATCTTTTCATATGGTTATTTGCCATCTGTATATCATGTTTGGTAAAGTGTACGTTCAAATATTTTGCCCATTTTTAAATCAGGTTGTTCGTTTTCTTATTACTGAGTTTTGAGATATCTTTATATATTCTGGATACAAGTCCTTTGTTGACTATGTGAGTTACAAATATTTTTTCCCAGTCTGAATTAGTATTTCATTCTTTTGACAGTGTCGTTCATAGGGCAAAAGTTTTTTAAAAAGCAACTTTGAAGAAATCGTGTATCATTCTTTTCCTTTTTCCCCAGCTTTATAGAAATATAATTGACACATAACATTGTGTATTTAAGATATGCAGTGTGATGACTTGGTATATGTATATATTGTGAAATTATTACCACAGTAAGATTAGTTAAGACACCCATCACCTCATGTAGTTACCTGTTTTTTCTTTTCTGGTGAGAACTTTTAAGATCTACTCTCTTAGCAACTTCCAAGTATATAATACTGTGTTGTTAACTATAGTTACCATGCTGTACATTAGATCCCCAGAACATATTCATCTTGTAATTGGAAGTTTGTATTCTTAACTGTCTTTACCCATTTCCTCCACCCATCTGCCCCTGGCAACCACCAATCTACTTCTGTTTCTATGAGTTTGGTTTACTTTTATTTTTATTTTAAAATTTTTTTAATTTATTTTTTGAGTTTGTGTTTTTTTTTAGATTCCTCATATAAGTGAGAACATACAGTATACAGTATTTGTCTGTCTGACTTATTTCACTTAGCATAATGCTCTCAAGGTCCATCCATGTTGTCGCAAATGGCAGGATTTCTTTCATGGCTGAATAATATTTCATCGTTTATGTGTGTTCCACATTTTCTTTATCCATTCATTCATCAACAGACACATAGGTTGTTTCCATGTCATAGTTATTGTGAATATTATGAATGCAGTAATGAACATGGAGGTGCAGATATTGTAAGGAGTAAAAATATTTTGCTGCTCAGTTTGGCAATATGAATCAAAATCCTGAAAATCTTTCTTGCATTTTGAGCCATTAGTCCTTCCAGGATTGTATCCTAAGGAAGTATTTACATATGTGTGCAAATACTCATCTAAGAGGATGTTTATGGCAGCATTTTTTTTTGTTTTCTTTTTTTATTTTTGGCTGGGCCGCGTGGCTTGTGAAATCTTAGTTCCCTGACCGGGGATTGAACCCAAGCCGTCGGCAGTGAAAGTGCAGAGTCCTAACCACTGGACCACCAGGGAGTTGCCAGTATTTTTTTTGAATAGTGAAAAATTGGAAACTATTTGGCCAATAACAGGACACTGACTTCTTCATACACTTATACAATGAAATACTATGCAGCTATAAAAATGATTTGGTAAATAAGTGTTTTAAAGCATAGAAAGAAATAGGAATTAGGGAATTGGGAAGTAAAATTAGGGAAATAGGAAGTAAAAAAATAAGTTACAAAGCACAAGTTACAATCTATTTCTGGTTAAAAGTGTCTATGCACAGAAGAAAAGGGCTAGATAGAAGGATATTTATCAAATTAGTAACAATCCCATTTATTTTTCTTCAGTGAATACTTATTACTTTTGCAATAAAGAAAACAATGCCATTTAAAAATAGTGTCTCAGAGTAAAGTTTTTATGGCCATATTCAAGTTCTCTCAAGCTACTGTATCTCAGGATTAAGTTTAAGTAGTCTCTTTAGAGTGTTGAAAACTAAAAATGAAGAATAAAACTAAGGGTGAGTGTATCAGTCAGCATGGGCTACCATAGTGAAATACCATAAGCTCGAGTGGCTTAAACAACAGAAATTAATTTACTCATGGCTCTGGAGACTGGAAGTCCAAGATCAAGGTGCCAGCAAGGTTAGTGTCTGGTGTGAGATGTCCCCTTGGGCTGCAGATGGCTGCCCTCTCATGTGCTCAGATGGCCTTTCCTTGGTGCGTGTGTGTGGAGGGGGAGAGGAAGAAGAGCACAAGTGAGTGAGCTCTCCCATGTCTTTTCTTACAAGGACACCAATTCTGTTAGATCAGGGCCCCATTCTTATGACCTCATTTAACCTTAATTACTTCCTTACAGCCCCCATCTCCAAATATAGCCACATTGGGGGTTAGGGCTTCAATATGTGAATTTTAGGGGGATACAGATACTCAATTCATAACACCAGCCTTGTCAAATAAGCATCACGTCTGTTCTAGATTCTGTTAGGCAGTGGCAATAAGGAGATGAGTAAGACATAGTTTCTCCTCTCAGGTTGGTTGCAGAAAAATAATCTAAAAGAAAAATATATCACCTGAGATTCCTCTACCCAAGTATAGCTTTTTACTCTAGACATTTTGGAAGAATAGTCTTTTTGTGTGTGTGAAATATAAATGTGTGTGTGTTGCATATGTATATATTGGCTTTTGGTCAGATAAACTTTCAGAGATAAAGGAAGAGTGTTCTTTAACTCCACTTTTGTGAAATATTTGGGATAGATGAGACTTTGTTCCAATAGGTAGAACAGAAAATGCTGAGAAATTAGTTGCTTTTTTTCCCCTGAACATAGCATTTGTGTTTTGGTTTTTTTTAAATTTTTTTTGGAGTATAGTTGATTTATACTATTGTGTTAGTTTCAGGTGTACAGCAAGTGAATCAGTTATACGTATACATATATCTACTCTTTTTTTTTTCAGATTCTTTCCCATATAGGCAGTATTTATGTTTTTATTTGAAGAAAGAGGGAATCAAAAGAAATATGAGAGCTAAACCTTTGAAGACCTATATGAATAGTTTTAATCAAGTTTTACTCCCATGATTTTCTGTTTGTAAATTTGCAAAATAATTCTCTCATTCACCTTTTAAAAATCTCATTGTTCTTATAGGCCACTCTTTGTTACTTGGAATTTATAGTTTAGCTGACGTGAGGTGATGTGAAATTTAAATTTTGTTAAGTATAGAGTGTCATTGAGTTCAGGTTTTATTTTCCAACGAGTACTTGATCTGTGATGCTGTTGTGCTTTAGCCACCTGCCAAGTTGGGTGGAGAGTTGTTACCACTCATGGAATCTGAAGGCGTCTAACCAGGACAAGTTTTCAGAGAAAAGGAAGTAGACCAAGAGAATAGACATATGGCCTTGATTTCATGGCAAAGACATGGCAAAGATTTCCTCAACAAACAATTTTGGAAATGGTATATCAGTGCCCCAAAGATCTACCATGTAGAGAATGACTCAAAGATGTGGACTTGAAAAAAATTTAATTATATAAATTTTCTCTATAAAACACTATAGAATATCTAAACTTAAGATTTGTCATATTCCTTCCTTTGATAGTGGATATTGAGACTAGAAGATGGGACAGAAAGAAGAGAGATGGAAGTGAAAAGGAAATAAGTAATATGAGAAGCTTGAGGGTATGGGGAGAAGACTGGGGAACAGAAGGATTGAAAAGCGGGAAAGTTAGAAGATTCCATATGTAGAAGAAAATAAATGGTACTTGAAAAAATTTATGGAAAGAGAAGAATAAAATAGGGAAAACACAAATACATAATAGGGAAAACACAAAATAAAAATTGTAGCTGTTTGTTGTTTACTGAGGATCCATCTGTTCTGGGCCAGGCACTGCACCCCTGTCCTCTCGTTTCATTCTCAGAACCACTCTCTGAGGTGGAGTGCCGTGTTCTCATATTACATGTGAGGAAGGTGAGACTCGGGGCCCAACATAACTAAGCAATGAAGAAGTGCTGCCTCAGCCCTCCAGATTGAAGCTTTCCCTTTGATTTCCCTTTGACTTTTTTTCTAACAAATGCCTTGCTTTGGTTTCCCAGGATTTTTGTGTTGTGCTTTTTTCTCTCTCTCTCTCTTTTTTTTAATTACAAAGGTGTGCAGGAATAAAAAAGGAGAAATACAGGTTTAACATTAAGTTCTGTGTCAGACAACAAGGTTATCAAATGAAACTAGTGGTAACTGATTAGAGGCCCTGTTACTACCTTTGTTTCCTTGCTTCCACTTTTCTCTGAGAGGGAGGTTTTCCAAAGAAACCTCCCTAAATGAAGGATAGATTAATCACATTTCTTTACCAGACAGCAGGACAATACAAGATGATCTTCTGGCACACTGTTGCTATGAACTTTGGCAGATACCTCGCAATTCTTGTTTCATATTTTATTTTGAGTATTTGTCAGGAAACCAAGTGACATCCTGTAATATAATCAGATATTTCTTTTCAAAAGTAATACTGTGCCAGTAGGAAATTTTTAAAAAAAAAATTAGAGATAGGCTTTGGAGCAAAACATATTAATATCATTACAATGACAGTACAAATAAATTTCACAGGGAAGTTATTCTGTAATCTTGCTACTGTGTATGGACTTTGGAAGTGATTTTATTTTTCCACCAAAATATTTTTCTTTTTTTTTTGATAAATTACTGTTTGTTGTTTACTTCCTGGAATATATATAATTATGGCACTAGAGGACTTTAAAGTTATGTTCTGAAACCTGAACTCTGTTATAAAGGAATATCTGAGGTTAACATTCTTTTAGTATTTTCCTTTATCTCTATACCCTTTATAGTCCCTCATAGATGTGAATAAACTTCTGAAATTCTCCCTTGATTGTCTGGGGTTTTGGCTTTAAATTATATTTCATGTATACCAAGGAGCAGGTTTGGGTTTTCACAGTTTTTGTGAGGCCTATAAATTTTATTTTGATTTATTTTAGAGTTAACCATGTCAAATGGAAGTATGCTTCCATCTAGAGAACTTAAAGGTAGTATTAAGTGTATCTTCTCCCACCTCCACCACTTTTTCTTAAGGCTCCTGTTCCAAAGAGTGCACTTATTCCAGTAATTCCCATCACCAAATCAACAGGCTCCCGGTTCCGGAATAGTGTGGAAGGATTGAATCAGGAGATTGAAATAATAATTAAAGAGACTGGGGAAAAGGAAGAACAACTTATAGTAAGTACTCTTGTATCTTAAAATCATTCATACATTAACTTTTCTAATTATTAAGAAAATTCAGTTTTGGTTTCTGTATTTACATGGGCTTCTTCCTTGTTGAGAATGAAAATTTTCTCTTTTGAAAAACTTTGACCTTTGCAAGTGAATGAAAAGTCCTCATTTCTTTGCATCTCATAGAAGCAACTGATGTGACTTAAATTTGGATCCTTGAACAGAAACTATTTTTTGTTTTTCTGTATTTAAAAACCCCTAGACAGGTGATATGCTTCTTATTGGCTATAACTCTGTTTAACAGAAGTTTAGCTTATGAGTTTGTTGGGGAGGGAGGGATATGACATGGAATACTTTCTAAAGTATGAATCTACCTCTTGCTTATGTTAGTCACTGTTTGGTTGACTGTATCATCGAAGCACAGTTCTGCTTACCTATAATACACATAAGAATGTGTATTCTATTAACTATGACACGCACAAGAGTGGTTCATATATAAGACAGTGATAAAATTTCCTGTTTATATTTAAAACCATGTCACAGTATATTTAAGCTTTCATTCTTCAGTGAAAGAGAAATTGGGGAGTTTAAAGTAGTGTTTTATTGACGCCTAAGATTCTCTCCCTTAAGATTACAGGTTGGTTTAGCTTAGAGAAAACGCAACTGCCCACACCCTCTCCTCCTTCCCTCCTCCACTGAATGATGGGGAAACTTTCTTTGATGTAATAAAGGTAAATGTACCAAAGGTATACAGGGAGCTGGTTTCCCTGCTGAGTGAGTCACACAAGCTTCCCTCTGAGTGTTCTCCTTGATTTCCCTGTATAATTAGCACTGCTGTGATTAAGCTTTCTCTCACTTAGGAAGGTTTCTTTGAAAACCCTGTTCTTGAAGGAAGTGGGCAGGGGTAGAAAGCAGCAGGGTCTGTCATCAACTATGACTAGTTCACACAGTGGATAACCTTTTCTTCTAATGTGGAACCTAGAGTTACACCTAGATTTCTCCTCTTTTATAATGGCCTGTTTTTTTATAATTTTAAAAATAATAGCACATGGTAAGCAATTCAGTGCAGTTCATTCTTCAGCAAGCACTGACCACTCATGTGCCAGACCCTGAGAATACAGAGGCTCTGTCTGCCGCTCAGTGTCCAGCGGGGAACAGATGAGACAGGGGTGTCCCCACAGAGCAACACAGAGGCTTCTTTCTCGCGAGGCCTGATGAGAGGGTTTCTGACTTTTGAGTCTTCTGGAACAACAGGGGAAGGGTGACGTTAGGTGCATTTCAAAATCAATGACAGGGACTTCCCTGGCGGTCTAGTGGTTAAGACTTTGTGCTTCCACTGCAGGGGGCGCAGGTTCAATCCCTGGTCGGGGAAGTAAGATCCCACGGGCCATGCGGCATGGCCAAAAAATTAAAAAAAAAAAAAATTCCAAAAAGTTCCAAAATCCAAAACTTGAATTTGCCACACACCAGCAACTATTTACATAGCATTTGCATTGTATTAGGGTATATAAGAAACCTAGAGATGATTTAAAGTATACAGGAGGATGTGCATAGGTTATATGCAAAATCAATGACAAAAATACTTACGTTTTTAAAATTTCATAACAGCCACAAGATATTCCAGACGGCCATCGTGCACCTCCGCCCCTTGTGCAGAGAAGCAGCAGCACGCGCAGCATCGACACGCAGACCCCCGGCGGGGCAGAGCGGGGGAGCAACAGCAGCAGCCGCTCCCAGTCTGTGTCCCCCACGTCCTTCCTCACTATCTCCAACGAGGGGAGCGAGGAGAGCCCTTGTTCGGCTGATGACCTGCTTGTTGATCCCAGGGATAAAGGTACAGTGCAGGAGGAGTTTGCTACCAGATGATAAGTGAATACCACCTGTTGTATCATGCATTCTGTTCATTTTCTAGCAGAGCACACACACTTAGGGCTACTAAGATAATTACTTTGAGATGTGTTCAAACATAGATTTTAAAAAATTGGAGTACAAAACAGTAGGTTTTACTGTGGTGCTCAGGTGATGGTCTGGTTGGGTAGGTTATGGGCTTTTGTTTGTACCTTTTTTTTTTCCTTTTTTGCACTTACTAATACAAGTTCCTTATTAGTGAGAGACATTCTTTTTGGTATAAATGAGATAAACATTTGTCCTGATAAGCATTTGTTCTCTATCACCTTAGTTGTCATGTTTTTACAATCTTACTACTTTTTAATTGAATGTGAAACCTTCAAGTTACAGTAGTGTGTTTTAGGATCTGTATTTGTGATATTTCTTTTTTTTTTTTTTTTTTTGCGGTACATGGGCCTCTCACTGTTGTGGCCTCTCCCGTTGCGGAGCACAGTCTCTGGACGCGCAGGCCCAGCGGCCATGGCTCACGGGCCCAGCCGCTCCGCGGCATGTGGGATCTTCCCAGACCGGGGCACGAACCCGTGTCCCCTGCATCGGCAGGCGGACTCTCAACCACTGCGCCACCAGGGAAGCCCTGTGATATTTCTAACAAGAATTAAGCTGACTTATATCAATGCAAGATGAGTATTCCAGGCAAGCCTGGAGTAAAAGGGGGTGGTGGTGAGCTACTTACAGTATTAAACCACTTGCCTGACTCAGAAAGTAATTGGAGACATAGCACTTTGCATATTAGTTACTAATAATATTCTTACCTTTTAAAACAAATAGGGTCTTTCATCTCTCTGTATCAGGGCAGTGTTTTTTTAGCCTAATCATAGTTATTATTACATGAACTTGAGAGCAATAATAAGATATTTATTATTAAATACATTCTACAGCTTAGTTTAGTAGTCATTCATTTAGAACTTTCTACTTGCAATGTGTTGAATGTCCTGAAATGTTCCATGTCCAATGACAACTGTTCGTTACTGCCAGTCACCTAAAGTACTTAGACTGTAGCAAGTACAGAGGATATAAGATTTTCTGAAGAATTCACTTCAGACAGTGGGCAGTTGTAAAATTTTATTATTTGGACCCTTTTTTGTCATCTTCTAGGTTAAATAAAACATGGCTATTCCAGACCAACACCCCAGACCAATTAAATCACAACCCCTGGGGACAGGACACAGGCACTAGGCGTTTTTGGTGCCCCCAGGTGATTCACCTGCACAGAAGTTTGACACCCACTGAACTAAATCCTTTGATTGGGCCATGTGTTTCTTGTCAGGAGTCGCCATAATTACTTCTGATACTTACTGTGAAGATTAAAAGGGATAGTGAGGGCTCCCCTGGTGGCGCAGTGGTTGAGAGTCCGCCTGCCGATGCAGGGGACATGGGTTTGTGTCCCGGTCCGGGAAGGTCCCACATGCCGCGGAGCAGCTGGGCCCGTGAGCCATGGCCGCTGAGCCTGTGTGTCTGGAGCCTGTGCTCCGCAACGGGAGAGGCCACAACAGTGAGAGGCCCGCGTACCGCAAAAAAAAAAAAACAAAAAAAAAACGGGGATAGTGAATGCAGCCCCTGGTACTTAGCGCTCAATCAGATGTACCCCTCTCCTCACAAACTAAACCATGGCTATTGTAATCTGTCCCTTGATTTCCCATACTTTCTACTTTTACTTCAATAACATATACGAACTCCATAAGTTTTATGTCCTGCTGTATTTGACTTTAGGAGACTAGCGACTGGTTAGCTCCTCTGATTTCTTTTATGAGAAAGGGCTACAGTGCTATATTGCCAGCAAGGAATTGTAGTTTAGTTGGCACAGTCAGACTCTACATTTAGGACACTTAGGGAACATGTCTAGAATTTCAAGTTAATATAATAGAAACTGAGGACATCAGCACTGGACGGGCATACCAGAGTCAAGAAGTGTTCCCTTTGGTAGGGTTAATTTAGAAAGATTTCAAAAACTTTGAGCCAGACTTTGAAGGAGGTTTGGGAAAATGTATGGAGAAGGACCTCTTAGGTATAGAGAAGTTTGTAGGCAAAAGAAAGTCTTCGGCATATAGTGTGCATATGGATCTGACCACCTGCAGCAGAGACTGTGGCCAGAGGCACAGAGAAATCAAATAGAGCGATTCTGAGGGGCAGACCAAGAGTGAATGATATACAACCAGTGAAGAACCATTTCAATTACTTGTCCTGGGAAGAATGGAAGTGGCATTTGAGCCCAATATGCTGTGTACAGAATAGAAATATGGCAGAGTGTTCAGTGCTGAGGAGTAAGTGATGGTAGGTTAAATAATAACCTACCTAGGCTGTGGTGATGGTAAGTAGAAGAAAAATAAAAATCTCTTACTTGTTTATGCATTTATTTAACAAACATTATCTCCTCTTTACCAGGAATTGTGTTAGGTAGTGGGGTGATGTGGATGAATGAAGCACTCTTCCTTACCCTCAAGTTGTTCATGGTGTAGGGGGAGGCCAAGAACAATCCAATACAGTATGACTCCGCACGTATGTGCTAGTGTTTCTCACTAATCCAGCATGTCGTTTCTTGCAGATAATGGGAACAACTCTCCTTTGCCTAAATATGCAACCTCACCAAAACCTAACAACAGTTACATGTTCAAAAGGGAACCTCCTGAGGGCTGTGAGAGGGTCAAAGTCTTTGAGGAATGCTCGTAAGTATCCCCCATCATCCCTCCCCCCAAAAAACTTTTATTATGAGAATTTTCAAATAGGCTGAAGAACAGTACAGTGACCACCCATAGATCCACCACTAGATCCTATAGTTAACATTTTGCTTAGTTTTTGCTGAACTGTTTGAAAGTACGTTGCAGACATGACATTTAACCTCAAATGCAGTTTAATATTCATTTCCTAAAAGTAACCACGGTAAAAGTAACCACTCCTACATAACCACAATACCATTGTCATACCAAAGAAAATTACAGTTATGCTTAATATGAACTAATATCCGGTTGTTATTCACGTTTCCTCAGTTGTCCCCAACGTATCACCCATGGTTAGTTTTGAACCTGTAAACAGTCAGCTCCACACATTGAATTTAGCATTGTATTTATTCAAGGTAAACCACGGATCTCAACGCAGGGTGGGTTTCCTTCTTTCAAGGATCAAATTCCCTCCAGTTTTTAACTACTTATAGTCTCCAGTTCTCTAAACAATTAAAAAAAATATTTTCCTGCCAACGTGGGGAAGAGAATCCTATTACTTTGCAGAAACATGTTCCTGTGATGAAGATCATGGAAGAAGCAGAATTTTAAACGGTGTCTGGTACCCTTGGTGTGCGATCTTCTGTGCTCATATATTTCTGTTGGCTAGTACTCTAGTCAGGTACTTATAGTTTTAGACTCAGAGTCTGCTCAGCAAGCATTGCAACTTTGTGTTTTCAGTAGCTATGGCCCCTTGCTTTGGAAGTGGTGGCTACAGGGTTGCAGGTATGTATGAAACTGAGCAAATTAGCTGATGAACATTATTTGAGGAGAGGATGATGGTACTTATATAAACCTCACCTTCCCGTCTCACTATCGCTGCAAGTCTAAAAGCCATCCTCTGGCTTTTTCTCACTATGAAACCAAAACTACAATGTGGAGATTGTCCAGCCTTGTCTGAATCACATAATGTATCTTTTTCTTCCATCATGAACATCTTAGAATCATTTTGAAATATGGCATCCTTTTGTTCCTCTCTGTTCCCCCTGTCAGTGCTTCCTTTAATCTAAATTCTGAGTAATTTTGCCACACAAAGAGCATTGTTTTTTAATCCCTTCACCTCCTCTACTAGGAGATCCCAGCTGTCAGTCTCCTATCTGCTTTTGTGACAGTAATTGAAAACTCCATTTTAGCAACTGCTTATTTTTTTCACCATGTAAGTCTAAAAACTTGACTGGTGCCAGAGAGTTTAAGCAGTATTTCTCCACGTGCATAGACTCCCTGCATCATAATCATCTGGGTTATTAGTTAAAACTGCAGATTCCCAGGTCCCATCCCAGGCCTAATGAGTAAAAATATGGATGTAGGTAGGACCTAGATTATGCATCTTTAACAAACCTCATAGGATTTTTATGCTTGACTTGAAAATGCTGGCTTAGACCTTTTCATGAGAGTTCTTAAGAAATGGAGTCATTCTTTTAAGTAAAAATCAAATGGTTCACATGGAACCTTATGGAGTTGAAATCTTTGGTTGACGTATTGGTGATTCAGATGTGCCTAAGTGCAGAGAAATGGCTGCTGGACTTAAAAAGCAGTTTGAATTTCTGTGTAAATGACTTTGAGTGAATATTGGTTGTGTGGGTTGGTGTCCTGTGGTATCTGCCTTAGACTGTTACATTTGGAAAATTTCTCAATAACTGGACTATATACATACAACTATGTTATTTGTTTCTAAAGGGAAGGAAGAAAGGATGGGGTGTGTGTGTGGATGGATAGATAGATCAAAGAAACATAAGGTAAACCCTGACATATAAAATGTTTTATGGCACATCCATCTGTTATTAGAAGGTAAACCTAGTCTTTTTAAAATGTGCATAGTTTATTATAAATTTTACTGATATAAAGGATGTGTAGCACATGGAAATCTATTCATTTTTAAATATCTTAATTATATTCCAAAAAGAAATTAACAGCAGTAACCCAATCGTGGATTTCTTAGAGGTAATTTTAACCTATCAATAAAACAAGTTACTCAAAGTCTAAAAAATTGGTTTCTTTTTGCCCCAGTTATGTCATAATTAGAGCAAAACTGGATGCACTAGCATTAAAGCAAGGGTAGATTATTGGTCCTATTTTTTTTTTTTTTTTTTTTTTTTGTTTTTGCTGTACGCGGGCCTCTCACTGTTGTGGCCTCTCCCGTTGCAGAGCGCAGGCTCAGCGGCCATGGCTCACGGGCCCAGCCGCTCTGCAGCATGTGGGATCTTCCCGGACCGGGGCACGAACTCGTGTCCCCTGCATTGGCAGGCGGATTCTCAACCACTGCGCCACCAGGGAAGCCCCTGGTCCTAATTTTTAAATTTTATCTTAATCATTCTTTAAAGTATACTTTTCTCTCCAAGTCTTAGTTTTGGTTTAAAGATAATAACTCTGACCTGAACCAGGGGTTGGAGTCAGTGAGAGGTTGATCTCTGGTTTTTAGAAATGTATGTTTATTTACCTGAAAGAAAACAGGTAGTTGGATTTGGGCCCAGAAAGGGCAAGACCAGATTTTGCATTTCTTTTTTTTTTTTGATACAGCACAGACCATAGCCATGCCAGTTGCACTTAGCAAGTCCTTTTTTTTTTTTATAGCTAATATGGCACCAGAGGCATAGTCTTTTATTTATTTAATTTAATTTATTTTTGGCTGCGTTGGGTCTTAGTTCATGCGGGATCTTCATTGTGGTATGTGGGATCTTTCATTGTGGCACAAGGGCTTGTTTCTAGTTGTGGAGTGGGGGCTCCAGAGCACGCAGGCTCAGTAGTTTGAGGCACATGGGCTTAGTTGCCCCACGGCATGTGGGATCTTAGTTCCCCGATCAGGGATTGAACCCGCGTCCCCTGCATTGGAAGGCGGATTCTTTACCACTGGACCACCAGGGAAGTCCCAGCAAGTCCTTTTTAATGAAGTCACATATGCTGTTTCCTGATCCCAATTAATGAACTCCTTGACCTTAGTTACCTTAGATTCCTAGATATTTTGGCTTCTTTTCAGTATAGAGATTTTTTTAAAAATATGACATAACCCCTTCTTTTCTTCCTTTCTTTCCATCCCTCCCATTTTAAGTAATTTGGAATCACCATTTCTTAGCTACTAATTTATTCCTGAATTTAAAAAGAAAATACATAAGCCTTTAAAAAAATACCAAAGAATTCCTCACATCAGTATGAAAATAGCTATAATAATTATCCATCCTGACCATCTGTTTCTCAGAAAGTCAGCTAGCAAGCAGTTATGTTTATTTTGAGATACAATCCTTTCGGAATAACTTCTTAAGGAAAAAGTAAAATATTTAAACTAGTTCTGAGGGTTTCTGTGTACATGTGTGTGTATGTGTGTTTTGGTTTTTTGATATGTATGGTTCTTAAATTGAAGAAAACTTTGAAGTAGTATTAGTACCTGCAGTTTCTAGTAGCATAAGTATAATACTGGTCATACACCCCAGGGGTGGGTAACGAGTTTCTTGGGGAATCTGCTCCTCGAAGTTAAATGGAGTGAAAAATGATTCCTTTTGGTGGGTTGGGGTCATGACTGGAGGAGGGGTGGTGATGCCTTTTTTTTTTTTTTTTTTTTTTTTACTGTTAGTGTTCTGTTTCTTGATCTGGGTGCCAGTTAGACAAGTTGTTATTGTTTACGTTATTTTGTGTGAGATCTGTCATAAGTCTGTTTTCGTAAAAGCAGAAAGGAAGTTAAACTGATTTTAGATTCTGTCATTAAAAAATGTCCAAGTCAGAAGTTTGTATCTCAGAAATGTGTGGTTTCATCTTCAAGATCCATTAGCAGCCATGTGTCTTAAGTGATTTTTAAGACAGTTTTATCTTTTTAATAAGATAACCTCAAACAATAAATAAATTAATTAAAAATCTAGGCCTCATTTGGAGGAGGGTATAAAAATTGATTAGCCCTTTTTTTCCTAATATAAGAATGAAGAATTGAAGAATATAATTGAATATAATTGAAGAATATAATTCTTCAAAAGAAAATACAAGCATTATTTAATTATAGAAACATAATCTCGGACTTCCCTGGTGGCACAGTGGTTAAGAATCCCCCTGCCAGTGCAGGGGACACGGCTTCAAGCCCTGGTCCAGGAAGATCCCATGTGCCGCGGAGCAGCTAAGCCTGTGCGCCACAACTACTGAGCCAGCGCTCTAGAGCCCACGAGCCACAACTACTGAGCCCATGTGCCACAACTACTGAAGCCTGCGCGCCTAGAGCCTGTGCTCTGCAACAGAAGCCACCGCAGTGAGAAGCCTGTGCTCAGCAACAGACCCAACACAGCCAAAAATAAATAAATGAATAAATAAATTTATTTAAAAGAAAAAGAAACATGGGGCTTCCCTGGTGGAGCAGTGGTTGGGAGTCCGCCTGCTGATTCAGGGGACACGGGTTCGTGCCCTGGTCCGGGAAGATCCCACATGCCGCAGAGCGGCTGGACCTGTGAGCCATGGCCGCTGAGCCTGTGCATCCGGAGCCTGCGCTCCGCAACGGGAGAGGCCACAACAGTGAGAGGTCTGCGTACCGCAAAAAAAAAAAAAAAAAAAAAAAATAAGAAACATAATCTCAACTTCCTATCTTCTTTAAGGAATTGAAATCCATGCTGTCAGTAAAAACAGAGGAGTGTGTGCTCTTCTTATCATAATATATCCAAATACACATGTGGCCCTAGATGTACTCAAGTATTAAGTTTCCATTGTATCCAAGAAAGAACAATACACAAGAAAAACAAATTTAAACAATGTAATTTTTTTCTTTTTAAATTATTATACTTGCCAAAGCTATCCATGGGTAGTATTCACTATTAATCAATAAAATATACCCACCCAAAGCAAAATATGCCCACCCAAAAACGTTGTGCTTGGAACTTTTTTTTTTTTTGCACCTACTCCCCAGGTCTGTTGTTTATTCATTCTTTCAAACCCAGTTCAGATGTTACTTCCTCTAGAAGCTACCTTCCTACCAAACTCCCTCTCTTTCTCTGTGCCACAGGTTATCCACTCCCATTTTCTACCCCTAAACCTTTTACAAACCATTTTTATCACATCTGTCCGTCCCGCTAGCGGGAGTTCTCAAGCTTTTTTGTGCTATGGACACCTCTGGCAGTCCAGTAAAGCTTATGGATCCTTTGAAGTAATTCGTAGCTTCTCTGAATAATGTTTTAAAAACAAATTAACGATTAGAAAGGAGACTAATGATATTGAAATACAGTCTGTCTCCAGTACCTCCCTCTTCCCAAGAACTACATGTTTATCTCCTTGTAGTTCATTTTGTCTTTGGGTCTCCAGAATCTAGTGCAGACTTGGCACATTTGGATTTTTTTTTTTCATTTCATTAGGAGAGATGAGAACAATACTTTGTCATATCGTATTACCTTTTCCCACCTGAATCTTGATTTATTTAGGTTCTTCCACTTGAATTTCTTTTTAATTTTGTGTCACTTCCATGTTACGTTAACAGTTTAATTTTTTATATTTTCAGGGAATACCATTAACACTCGTATCCTTTTGCAACTCTTTGGGTTAATTTGCAGGAGCAACTAGGGACAGGGAAGGATTTGGCTTCAATAAAAACTTTCAGAACAGAGGACTGTCAGTTTTATTTTGATTTTACATTTATGTTACGTTATTCAGAAAACCATCATGGCTATTAACTTAGAGAATTGTTTCAAAGAGATTTTTAAGTGCACTTGGAGAACTTATGCCCACCGAAGTTTAGTCACGCAGTGGTGGAACTCAGTAAAAGATAGACAATGTACGTCATTAATTTCCTTGCCTTTTCCCTTCAAAATAGTGCAGACTTTGGAAAAATCATAGTGGAACATATTTTTGTCTTTAAACAGCTAGAATATCTTTTGCTTTAGGAAATTCTTTATTCAAATTGGCTATCTTAGATCTTCACTTAGATGTCTGAGCATCCTATGTGGTGCCCGGGGCTCGCCAGGGAACTGAAAGCAGCAACAAAATCTGGTGTCCTTCCAGCATTCTGAGATAAATAATTTGAATCATGTGTCCTTGGTCAATAGCATTTGAAGCTTTGGACATAGCTTGAGTTTTGTTTTCCTTTTTTGTGTCTGTAAGTACTTTTAAAAAAAAAAAAAAAGAAAAGAACTTCTGATGTTCTGTGACTTAAAAGTATTGGGTTGTTTATTCTATGTCTAGGCCAAAACAACTTCACGAAATCCCGGCCTTTTACTGCCCTGACAAAAACAAGGTGAATTTCATTCCTAAAAGCGGCTCTGCTTTCTGCCTCGTCAGCATCCTTAAACCACTCCTCCCCACACCAGATCTTACCCTCAAGGGCTCTGGCCACAGTCTGACAGTCACCACTGGCATGACAACCACTCTTCTGCAGCCTATTGCTGTGGCCTCCCTGTCTACAAACACAGAGCAAGACCGAGTCTCTCGAGGAACGAGTACAGTCCCGCCACCAGCCTCTCTCCTCCCACCACCAGAACCCATTGAGGAAGCTGAAGGATAGGCCCCAGCGCTGTGAGGCCACTGTTCTGGTCAACTGAGAATCTCCTCGATCCCTTGGCAGCGATGGCATCATGCGCTCCCAGTTGGCTGTGTCGTGCTCCAGCATTTCCACGCTGACGTGTCACAGTGCGGCTTCTGGAAGAAAGCAGCCCCTCTGATGGCTCTGCTCACTCCTGAAGGCCAGCCCTCAGTGCTTAGCCTGCTTTTTCTTAAAGCACGGGTTGAAAGAAGAAAAAGGTTTCATTCTTTCCTTCTGGAGGGCTGATATCACATTGTTTTTTGCTTTCAAATTAGACTTCTTTGAAAAAAACAAAAAACTGATCCCTGCAAACATGATTCTTGAAGGGAGACGTGAATGATGCTGCAAGAACCATCTTTTATATGAAAATGACTATTTTATAATACCAATGTTACGTTTTCTGAAAACATAGCAAACAGGATGTTCAGACGATTCTTTGGCCTCTGTTTCTTGTTTCCCTTTCTAGATGTGTGCTTTTCTCAGCTGTTTTCAGCTTTGGGACCAAAGGGATTGTTGACATTTTCCTAGCAATCTTAATCTCATGACTGTTCTTCTCCCAAACAAGAATTGATAGGTAAATGCATTGAACAAGTATATATAAAAGAGATAAAAAAGCAATATTAGTACATTATGTGATTTATGTTTTTTGATGTCAGATGTTTGTGCTTTGGGTGAAATACTTGTAAAACTGCTCTTTTCCTCACTACTCCTGTACACATTTCACCATGTGGTCAGAAAAATTATAATCTGGAGACAAGTGCTTTAATATGTTCTCACCCATCATTGGAACTTGGTTTAAAAGTCAGTGAGCCAAAAGGAAACTAACTACCCAGTGTCGACTGCTAGCTAGGAGTCAGGAGCCCCTTGGGTTTTCTGCTCAATATTTATCACATGATCTCCTTTCTTTCCCACAGGTGTCGTTCTACCTTTAACCGTCACTGTATCATAGCCCCACGAGATCCTAAAATGGCTGTGCATGGATTTCCTCCTTTGCTTTTGTGATGTTGTTGTCTTGTGGATTTGGTCAGGGTTAGTAGTTTGCCAGGAGTGTAATCCGTTGAATAGCAATCCTTAGTCACAGTCTTGCGACTGACGTTTCCTTTATGGTGGTTGGCACTGAGATATGTTGCCTATAGGTTTTGCTAGTTTTCCCTCCAGCATTCCACACGGTGGGGAAAACAGGCAAGGAGAGCTTTGGAGCATAAAGAACAGGAACCTTTGAAGAATCCACATGGTTTTGGATTTAGGCTCATCCTAATACAATCACTGCCAGTATCACATGACAGCAGTATTTCACGTCTGGGTATGTGGTAGTGAAATTGAGGAGCAGCTCTTTTTAAAAAGTTATAGTAAACTGTTGATAGAAAGCATCCTTCTAAGATCTTCACAAACTACCTTATGATGCAATAATTTAATGCTCCTGTACTTATTATAGGGAGAAAACAAATACTTGTAAAAGGGATATAGTTTAGAAGGTTAATATGTCAGTATGTCCAGATATATCCCATCAAAGAAAAGCTAGTGGTAGCAATAAATCTTCTGAAAGGACTTCTTATACTCATGTACCTTTAAAACATCGAAGTAATTAAAAATTTTGCCCTGTTAAGTTGAAAACAGAGATGTATTTAGGCAAATTAGATAAACTCAAACATTTGAGTAAGTCTGTCAGGTTTCAGTTGGTGGCATCGATGAATTTTGGTACCCTTTCTGTCCAAAACTAATTTTCCTGAAATTAGTACATTGTGGCTTCTAAATCAGGAAAAGCTAAGTTATTCAAAGTCTAAATGTTCTGGTCAGTAGGTTCTTTGAGAACCTACTGATTCTTTGCCTCTATTTACCATTTCACCACTGAGAACTGCTCTGTCAGAAGTACAAAAGAAAGGTAAAGCTGAAATCAGGTGAGTTGGTATCGATGGTAGGGAGTTAAAAAATAAGGTTTCAGAAAAATCCAAAATCAGTTTTTGGATTACCTGAATTCTGTTAAATCTGTGTTCTTTTCCTTGCCTTACACTTACTTCCCTCTCCATCTGTACATGTCACAAGGGTGTTTCACAACTAGAATGCCACTTTGTAAACAGTTTTTCTTCTTACTCTGTTGTGCATGTTTATCTAACTCACATCTTTCTGTAGAGTTTCATATATCCTTAAACTAAAGTAATTTACAATCAGAATGGGAGAACAAGTTTAAGATAGTATTATTTACGGTCTTAGAGGTGGAACTTTTAATGTTTGGTTGTAAGGAGAATGTGAATTTGCAGGTAAATGAATTATATGGCAACTAAACATAGTCCTCATGTTTGGGAGAAATAGAGCCTGAGATTTGAGGAGGGGGGGAAGGTACAAGGTATAAAAAACTCTTAACTGCCAGTGCCAAAGGGCTAATTTTTAAGTATCTGAGCTTTATGCAGTCTTGCAAAAATATTGGTCATAGTCTACTCGGCTTTTATGTAACCTTGGTCCACAGGTGGTTGACTTTTTTTTAAAAAATGGGTCTACTCTCAATAGAATGCATAATATTGTTTTCTAAAATTACATTCCATAACTATCTTGTTATTCTGTAGAAAACTGTACAGAAGGTAAATAAATTAGAATAGCTTCAATGGGAATATAATTTAAATTTTTAAAAACTTTAAATAAATTTACTTCCATTGTGGTAAAAGAAAGAAATAGGTGGCTTGTATATTTCAGCAAAAGAAAGCTATTCTCTGGTTATAAACTTTGTCAGTGTTAAGTTATTTTTACTCTTAAACGGTTTTTTCCTTGTGGTGATAACATGAATTTTACGGTTTCTGATCATTACTAAGTCTATATTACTTGTCATGGCTTTTGTGAGCAGTTATGTTTTAAAAATACCTGTTTTGCT
The DNA here is from genome assembly GCF_005190385.1 of Monodon monoceros. Taxonomy (NCBI): domain Eukaryota; kingdom Metazoa; phylum Chordata; class Mammalia; order Artiodactyla; family Monodontidae; genus Monodon; species Monodon monoceros. The sequence goes on along the minus strand of NW_021703772.1, from coordinate 32,928,761 downwards.
TCTTTGATTAATATGGTGAGCATGGATGCCAAAATTATTTTTTAACTAGAGTCTTCATTTTGTTTTAAATATTTCTTATATTTGTGACAAGCCAAATCAGAGTTTTAGAAGGTGCTATTGTTAACTGTGGAATAACTGGCAACAAGGAAGCCTTTTTTTTTTTCTTTCTTTCTTTCTTTTTAATGGTTGGCTTTTACTGGAAGAAGGTATTTAAAAAATAGCAGAATTTATAGCTTTCTGTATGTCCAAGATTAAGAGTGGGTTGTCAGAGTTTTCTTTTGTTAAAGGAAATAAAAGAAAAATTGCCACTACTGAATTTACTATTCTAAAGATTCATTCCTTAATGCTTAGAATTTCAGTGTCTCAAGACCAGGCCAGTGGACGTGCTGAATTTGCATTAAGAAAGCTAAAACACTTAACTTCGCACTTTAAGGTTTATGTTTTACTCTGCCTAAATTAATGATAAGCAGAGCAGCCCTGAACAATATTTTGTCTATACAATCCTGTTGAAGAATATAATTTATGTTTTTTAAAAGTCTTTATTTTTCATCTCTGTTGAAGCTGTGTAAATCTTTTTAAAATGCAATTTTTAAAGTTTCGTTTTTCTAACAAAATTCTCCCAAAAAACAGCATTTCCAATGGTGATAAATATTGTTACTGTGTACTTATGTATTCCCTATACCTGAACACTTGTTGCTGCCTCACAAGAAAATAGAAGTTTTATGTTAAAAATAAAGTCTGTTCTTCTTGAATCTTTTTCTGTGTACTTTTATGAATATTGCCTCAAATTCAAATTTCTTTCTTTTCAGACATTTCTAGCTTGAAATAACTTTAGTATGTTCTTTTTCACAGATAGAAAAATGAATTTGTGTTTGTGTTAGGTAGCAGGATATAAAATATTGTCAGTTGTTACTTCCTTGCTACCTCCTTAACTTGCTCTTGAACTGAAAGCACCTGATCTTTGTGTTAAGTGCTAAGCAAATGTTAAAATATAAGCAAGCATACTGAAAGACGTACCTGTTTATATGTAATTCAGTACTTTATAGGTTGTTAGAGATTTAGCTGGGGGCAGTCACTTAATTTCATTCTAAAGTACAGATAGAGGAGTTTTTTCCCCGTTTGTTTTGGTAATTCATTCTTTCGGCTTCCTTTGTGTCGGTGGTTTATAAATGCAAGACAGTTGTTTAGGCTGAAGGGTTTAATCTGTATGAAGGCTGCATGCAGTATAATCATTTAGAAAGCACGGTCATCTTTTAAGTGAAATAAAAGTGTCACCATAGCTGCCTGTCATAAAAAGTGGTCACCAAATTACTTTGCAAGAAATTCTAAAAATTATTCCTGGGGTTAAATGTTAACCAGAATTTGGAGATTATATCTATAACATTATAATTAAACACAGCAGCAAACGTGAAGAGAATCTCTCAAATTGGCGTAACATTTTCTCCCATTCTTTTTACTCTCTGTCTTTTCCTTCCACCTTTAAAGAGGTTGAGAGGAGCAAATTTAGATCTCAAGCTGGGTGTTCCCATCTTCCCCCATTTATTTATTTATTTTTTTGCTTTGGTTCATTAGTATTAAATATACGCCCTCCCCCCAAAAGTTTTTAGGTCTATAATGATCCTTTCCTTAAAAGATCATTATAGACTTTTCAGTTGCTTTCCTTAAAAGCAACTGAAAGTTGCTTTTCAGTGGTTGGATGTGAAATAGTATCCTCTTCCTAGGAGTTCCCTGCCAATGTATATCAATATCATTTTTTTCCCTTGCTAAGATTATGTTTGCTTTCTAAATATTTTAAACCTCTATTAGAACATGGTATGATAATACAGATAGCCTTTGTATCTCTTTGGTTCAGTGTTTCTCAAACTGTTTGGGTCTTGAAATGAATTAAGTGGGTCCAGCCAACATTTTTTTTTAATGAAGCAGAACAGGAAACAAAAGTATATTGAAGACATCAGGGAAATAGTATTTGTATGTAAAGCTTTTGCTAGCCATAGGGATATATATGTACTAGGTTGTAAAGTAAAATATATTTCTTACTGTGAGTTGTAATCAAAATGATTTGAAAAATACTGTTGTAGATACAACTTCTGTATATGTGTTTTGGAGTTGGTCTGGTATCTTAACACAGATACTGGAGTCTTTAAAGACATTGTTTCTACTTCTCTTTACTAAGCATCTCCAAATTGCTGGGTTTATTTTTAAAAATTCTTGTCTTTTCAGCAGTTTGCATCTTCCTCAAACTGAGAATTTATCGCCATATACTCTTTGATTTTATACAGTAGCATGGATGAGTCATGCTTAATCATTGTGTTTTAGAGAAGACTGTCATGGAGCTCTGATGGCCAGAAACCCAGGAGTATGACCATTCATCTCAGTTCCATGCCTTAAGCAGTTTTTGAGATCACTGGGATGATTCAGAGGAGTTGCAGGGAAAGCCACAATGTGGGTACTACTTCTGGCTCTGCAGCTTAATAGTCATGGGATCTTAGGCAAAGAAGTCACCTCTCTGAACTTTAGTTTTCTTATGTGATTTTAGGAAATGCTGATGCCAGTGCTGTCAGTTAAATGGCTAGTGTGAAAATAACTTAAAAATCTGGAAGCAGACACATGTTATCATCTCCTTTCTATTTTGTTAGGTAAGTTTATTCATCCCTTAGGAAAGCCACAAGTTGTTGGTCATGGAAAATGATCCCATAAAATTCATTTTACCTTGTAAAGTATAATATAGTCAAAGATGTTGAGCTGAATCATAATAAAAATAGGTAACACTTACTGATAGCTTTCCAAGTGCCAGGCTTGGTGCTTACATTAACCCTGTGAAGCCAGGTACTGCTAGTTACTGTCTTATAAATTGCAAAATTGGAATTAGATTAATTTATCCATGGTCATACATCTGGGAAATGTCAAAATCTGGCTTTGAACCAATTCTGATTCTAGAACTCAGACTTACTGCTACTTCTCCTATGACAGTGACATTAATAAAATATAGGTGTTTGGTATCATCGCAGATTCTGTGCCCTTGGGTCATAGCCTTGTTTGTTCTTTGTGGTCTTCTTCATTGCTTCAACTGCTGGCATCTTGGTTCAGAGGGCGAAAACAAAGTAACCTGGTTAGACACCACTTCCTGACCAAGGTAGGTAGTGACACAAATCCTCAAGCTCTGGGTTTTAATGTTGCTATAGCTGCAGAAATTCAAAAGAAATATTTTCTTTAGTTTGGGGTGCACGTCTGTTAGAGAGGCAGAAAGTAGCAACTTCACATTTTTGGTGGATTTTTTTTTTTTAACTGACTTTTTGAGGTAAAGACTTAACGAAAGTAATTTTTTAACCTCAATTACTTGGTATGCCCATTTCAGACAGACTATAAAATGAAATCACCTAGACCAGGGCTCCCCAACCTTTCTGGCACCAGGGACCGGTTTCGTGGAAGACAGTTTTTCCATGGACCGGAGCAGGGAGGGGGTTCAGGCGGTAGGTAATTCAAGTGAAGGGTAGCAGCACATGAAGCTTCGCTAGCTTGCTGGCTCGCCACTCACTTCCTGCTGTGTGGCCCGGTTCCTAACAGCAGGGGGTTGGGAACCCCTGACCTAGGATCACAATTTAGTTCATATATAATATTAACAGTAGTTACTCCTGTTTGGTAGGTTGGTGGATCATTTCTTTGTCGTCTACTTTTACAGACTTTTAAATGACAGTATTACTTTGAAATGGGATAAAGAAAACAACTTTTTTCTTTAATGTAAAAACATGCCCTTCAAAATCTTACCTGATAACACCACTCAGACCTTTATCTCCAGGTTGTACTTATTTTTGGACATTGGTTTATTTACACCACTGACTAGAGAACCATGTCTTGACTTTAGATGCCAAGGACAGTTCTTGCTGAACTCTTTAGTCTTCTTTTAAATGGCACATAAAACATGGAAGAAATTTTTTGTTGGGCTTATGGATGTGACCCATCCTAACGAACAAACGTTTTTCTTCCTATCCTGTTCTATAGGTTTTCTTTGCTATATTTAAATACCTTACTGTTGTGTTTTAAATGCATTACTTTCAATACTGCTGAATTAGTTAATATTTTAAAGTTTGTGTTTCCTTCCTAGTTTAATGTCTATATGCCAAGATTCTGGGTCTGCTTCATTGCTCAAGGTAAGGAAATGCAGGGCTCTGCCCGTGCTATGGAAGGTAGAAATAACTGGATCAATCAATCCTGCCTTGCTTTTTATTCCTCCCTTCAACAAATCAGGTTAAATGTTATGGCTTATATTTCACTGGTTATTGCTTCTAAGCTCAAAATTCTGCTATTTGTTTGTATTTTGTTACTGAGAGTATTTACACAAAGAACACACATTCTGTTATTTCCCATATCTTACGCCACGAAGTCCCTCCTGCATGAAGTAAATTAGAAAGAATCAGTCTCACAAAGATATTAATTGTGCTGGTTTTATTTTCATTCTGTGGTATCTGTATCATTCAAACTACCTTCTTATTACTATGGTCCTGAGGTAAAACCCAAGTTTTTGAATAGAGAAACAATAACTGGATTTGTATTGTATTGAACACTTGAGCAAATAAACTTTGCTTTATGCCATCTTGTAATCTTTATTAAAAGAGGCTCAGAAAAATAGCACATTCAAACTTCCTTTGTTCGTATGCTGTAAGACCTCTACACTTCCAGATGGTCTATAAAGATAGTTATGTGAAATATCCATAGTTGAAATACAAACACTTTTTCATTGTGCAAATACTGAAACCTGTTTTGTTAAAATACAGTTTGTTTCTAATCACATCAGTTATGTTTTACAATTAATGAAAGATTTCAAAAAATACAAAGTTACACCAATTTGATCTTAATCTGCCCTGGTATTCCTGCCTCTCTTATAAAGTGGCTGAAGAAAGATTAGGCAAATTTTTAGTTCTTCTGGGGCTCTTCTAAGTTTAAATGCATTCCTATTTGGTATTAAAAAGTATAACATAGATATTTCCCCCCATTTAATATAAAAAGCATCCATTTATTTGAAAGAGTTGTTCTCAGCCCACCCTTGGTTAAGGTTAATTAATATACTTCTTATTGAATGGTTATTCTAGATTTAACCAGGAAGCAACTGATCACCTTTCTGTTCTGTGTTTATCCTGTCCTTCCTGTCATTCCCTACTGAATATGTGCTTGGTTTCTTATTTTAGTTTGTCTTTTATTTTAGGTTTCCTATTATACCTATTTTAGGTGTAATATAGCCAAATTTCTGTTTCTGGACCTTAAATTAATGACTGAGCTTCAAATAATCTTGAGAAAATGTGAATAGTTACCTTCATTTTAATAGCAAAGTTTTAAATGTGCACTTCAAAAATGCAGTCAGACTTGCTGAAATTATAACTAGACTTGCTAAGGCAGTTAATGTTGCTTTGAGGCTAAACAAGCAACTACATACTCTGTTGAAAGCGAAAATGCTAGAGAAATTAAGAACTGAAGAATAAAAATCCTTGTATGTTTCTATTTTTTTGATAACCTTTGCTCTTGGAAAACTGGGGTTAGTATCCCCTTCACGCTCATGGTCTGGGATTTGGGCCTGGAGAGACTAGTGATTTTCCTCTGCGTTGAGTGTCTTTGTTTACATGAAATAACAAGGACTGCTCTGCATGCATGTGAGGAAGCGATACAAATATTTTTGAACTAATGCATTAGTGAAAATGAAAGAAAAATGGCAAAAACGCAAGACATAAAATTAACATTTTCTGAGATACTTCAAAGTTGAAAGCACAGAGCAACCATGGGTATAGAATTTAGATAGTGATTCATAATTACAAGCCCTGGTGATTGAATTTTGGTGGAACAAAGACAGTATTGCATTCTGGGGCATTAAACTGAATAAAAAGGGAGAGTTACAAAACGCTTCTTAATGGTTAACCAAGTAAAGAAATAGGAATAAGCATGTGAAAATATTTTAAGGAAGGATTTACATAACCTTAAGTCCATGTTTCTGACCCTCAGATATGGTCTTTCCAGCCTACACACTACTTGACCACAGTTGTGGTTTTCTAAATAGCTTGTGGGCAGTTCAGACTGTAGTTAGGCCAGACTGTTGTGGATGGGAAGTGGACTGCATTTTACCTGCCCTAGTCCATTCCTAAAAAATGTTCTTCTGTATACAGAGACTCAGAGATTACAAGCAGTTCTCTTGTAAATAATAATTAAGCCTGTTTAGAACTAGAAGTACAATGAAAACTACTGTGAACGTCTTAGTTAAAATGTTTTCTTATGCAGATGCAATGGACTGGATGACGAAACAAGACACCTGGTGAACTGCTTCAGAACTAAAGGGTGGATGGGAAAAAAGAATAGGAAACTGAGTGACTGTGTGTATACAGTGGCTATGTTTTCATTAGCTTATGCTAACTTCACTAAATAGCCTTCCTTCCAATACTTAGACTCTAAACCTTTTAAGGGTAAGTTTGTCCTTAGTAATCAGATAGAGCCTCAGATGATGTCACCCACAGAAAAGTGGAAAAACACTCCCTTACTGATGGTATAGAGCTTTCTGTAACTTTGCCAGAAAGCATTCTGGGTTAAATCATGTCAAGAAATGTGGGGTAGTAAGTATTGCAAATCTGTACGAGAGTAAGTTAATTTAGAATTCTTTTCCCTCATTCAGGTAGAAGTTTCTGGGTCATTTCAGGAACACTACTGCCAGTTGCTCAGGGAGTATCCTTCACTCATTTTCTTTCAGGAAGCATATGAATACAGTACATTGTAGTAGCAATGTGTGAAGAATCAAGCCTGAAGACACTTGGACAATGTCTGAAGTACCACCATAGGATGGACATTCTTGTGGTTTATAAAATGGGAAGAGAGGTTTTTCTGTTTATGCAGAGGATGGACTTCTTAGCAAATAAATCATCCTGCTACTTCCCCAAGAAAATTCACTCATGAAATTGGGGGGGTGTCCATGATTTTGTATGAAGGAAAAAAACTAAGGAATATTACATTTTAGCCTCCAAGTGGAGAAAAACAAGCACCAAGTTTCTCTGTGATTTCACTGAAGCAAATTGAGTTCTCAAATCTTATTCTACCTTTCTAACTAAAGAAAAAACTGGTCTGGTTCTAGTGCTATTTTCCACAACAGAGAATTCCCCCTGCCACCGTTTTATTTAAAAACCAACCCCCAATCACAACCCAGTTTACATGCTGTCCTTTCTCTAGATACAGAATTCTCACAGCCAGTAAGGCAACTTATACATAAAAGGCTTTCCAAACAGATAAACACAACTCCTACTGATAATTATTCCTAGCTGTTATTTTTGAACTAACTTTTGATATGTATTTCAGACTCAGTAGTTTCTAATATTTTCCATATATTATCAACAGCTGCAAATCCAAGATATTAAAGAGATACTTAATGTATTAAAACATGGTCCTTTCCATCTGTCTAACCTTGCAAACACAAGGTTTTCATATATGGGTGACAACATAAACTCCTTTCCATGAAGGCAGTAAGTTGCAAAATTGGTGTCTCAAGGCCATCGAAGTGGCATCATAACTTCAGTCAAGCATTAAGAAGTTCATCATCTGAGTGTCCAATAGCATCTGGGTTTGAAAGCGGATCCAAGTCTGCAAATAGATTGAACCAGGCTGACATGTCTTGGTTACCACTGTTGGGAGCTATTAAAAAAGAAAAAAACACATTAGAGTCTCAGATTTTAAAAATCACATTATTGTACCACTTTTATGATTTTAAAGTAGATGCTTCTTTTGAATCAAATTTAAGACAGTTGACAAGTATAAACATCAATTACGTCTCCTTGAGGATAATTTTGAAAAGCTAATGCAAATAACCTCATGCTTTGCTGAGGCTATTTAAGTAATTGCATGTTGCTCTGAGAAAGGACTTGATTAAAAGTGAAAAGGCAGGAAGTAGAAGGCTCTCAGGTAAGTTCACAATTTAACCTTTGTTCCTACAAAGTAGGAACATTACACTTGTAAACTTAGTATTTAAAATCTATATTTATTATAAAAGTAATATTAAAATACTAGACATAGGGGGGAAATCCCCTAATCCTATCACATTTCCATGTGTACTTTAAAATTTTTGATAAATATATTATGGGGAAAAAAAATATATATATATATTATGGAGTGGGTTATGTCTCGGATACGACTTCCTGTTTGTTACCTGACTGGAAAATTGCATATATCGATAGTCTACAAGTTGTGTGGCAGACAGTCAAGGATACACGTCTATACTGAAGGCTGGGACTAGTAAAAAACTGTGCAGGGCACAGACAGTGGGTCATCTCAGAAAGCTAGGCTCTTGAAGGCCAGGGGGGTCCAGAAAGCAGGGCTGAGAGCCAGGGGACAATCTAAAGACCTAAGACCAGGGACACAGTGGGCAAAGGATGGAAGGCAGTCCTGCTCAGAAGAGTCTAAGGCAACCCTCTCTTACAATCACTCATGGTTACCACTTTCCACAGATCAGAGGGCTGGAGTTTGGGCTGTGGGGATCCCAAGCCTCAGGGATCAGGACAGAGTGAAAGGCTGCATTGTGTGTCCAGTTCTGCTTCTGGGAACCCCAAGGTAGTGTCAGTGATACCCACACAAATTCTGGCTTTGAGTCCTGGGTATACTACCTACTAATAAGTAATAATGGGCAAGTCATTTAACTTCAGGGGCCCTTGCTTCCTCATCTGTAAAGTAATGGTCATATAATTTATTATTTTTTAAATTTTTATTGGAGTATAATTGCTTTACAACGTTGTTAGTTTCTACTGTACAGCAAAGGATTATAGGCAAATAGCAGCTTTCCCAATACCTCAGCCTTTTCGTGTTCAATTCTGAAATTTACTCACTTTTATAGTCTCTATTTTTAATAATCTAGCACAATTCAGTTTACTGAGTTTAAGAAGAGAAAACTATAATTATGAATAGTCTGAGTCCCTAAGGGATGGCCGTATTCAGAATTGGCTGCTGTGATTCTGTGATTTGCTTGGAATTGATGGATTCCCCAATCGATTTATCCCAAAGCATTAGGAAGAATTAAAATAGGGTTCCAGGAGTCCACAATGATACATACCAACAAATAAGTAAAAAATGAGGGACAAGACAAAGCTTTTCCATATAGTAGAATGTAACTAACAAAGGCGGAGGGGAGAGGAGATGGAAGACCGCCATTTGGCAACAGCCACCGCAATAGACGATTCGTGCAGGAATTATCAATGAATGCTAAATTAGCGGGTGCAACTTTGATACTCAGAAATAAGCCATTCACACAGTTGCAAAATATTTTTCCACATGATAATTATTAATTATAAAGGGAAAAATATAATAGTAATTTGACAGTGAACAAACCTGGCCGGCACCACCTTAACCAAGTGATCAGAGTTAACGTTATAAGCAATAGGACCAAACAGACATCATGTGCCTCCTGATACGGTTTATTAAGAACACACAACATCGTTCCTGTGCTGCTAGTCTTGCCAAAACGCATAACACGAGTCTAATTATGAGACAACATCAGATAAACCCAACTCAAGGAATATTCTACAAAACAAATGGCCTGTACACCACAAAAAAAGCCAAGACGATGAAAGACACAGATTGAGGAACTTTTCCAGATTAAGAAACTAAAGAGACTTGACAACTAAATACAATGTGTGATCCTGGTTTGGATCCTGGACTAGGAAAAAAATCTTTTTTGTTACAAAATACATTAGTGGGACAATTGACAAAATATGACTAAGGTCTATAGATTAGATAATAGCAGTGTGGCAATGTTAATTTCTGATTTTGATCACTGAATTGTGATTTTGTGAAAGAATGTCCTTGTTTTTAGGAAACAGATGCTTAAGTATTTAGGGGTGAAGGGGCATTATGCCTGCTACTTAGTCTCAGAATAATTTCAGTTCAGAAGAAATTACATACATATTACACTCACACACGTAGAGAGAAACTAAGGTGAACATGGTGAAATCTAGGTGAAAACATATAGAAATATTTTTGCAAGCCTTTCTGTAGGACTAAAATTATTTGAAAAATTTAAAATATTGATACCACAAGGATTCAGAAGTCAGCCTGAAAGGGCTCCCGCTGGTCAACACAGGGGCAATTTGAGCACCAAAATGATTAAGTACAGTAGTGATTATAAACCATCGAAAAAATACGAATCTATTCTGACAATAAATACATTCGTAAATGGGGAAGAAGGTTTTTTTTTTTGTTTACAGCAGGGTATTGAGGGATGGTGGAAGGAGCCAATTGTATAGCATGTGAATTATATGTCAATAAGGATGTTTTAAAAATGTGATTAATGGATGAATGGATAAACAAAATGTGGTATATCCATACAATGAAATATTATTCAACTTTAAAAAGAAAGGAAATCCTGTCACATGCTACAACCTGGATGAACTTTGAGGACATTATGCTGAGTGTAATAAGTCAGTTACAAAAAGACAAATACATTCCACTTATATGAGGTATCTAAAGTAGTCAAATTCATAGAAACAGAAAGTAAAATGGTGGTTACCAGGGCTGGGGAGAGAGAATGGGGAGTTAGTGTTTAATGGGTGGAGTTTCAGATTTGCAAGATGAAAAGTTCTGGAGATCCGTTTCACAGCAATGTGCATATACTTAACATTACTGAACTGTACACTTAAAAATGGTTAAGATGCCAATAAAGATGTTAAAAAAAATGGTTAAGATGGTAAATTTTGTTATGTGTTTTTACAATAAACAAAAGTGGAGAGAGTGCTAGGGTTGGAAAAATCACTTTTCATCCATCACAATAAAGACTGAATGAGGCAAAAAGTAACAATGGATGCTAAATCTATGTGGAAATTCTGACAAAGAGCAGGACGTGTACAAGGTCGCAAAGTGTCTCCCCACAGACTGCTTAGTAATTGCAAGGGAAGATCAGATAAAACAAAATAGTAATTGTATAGGAGAAAAACTGGACAACACCTTGACAGAGTGGTCAACATTAACAACACCCATGAGGGAGAGAGGAATAACTTTGAGATGTGAAACCCTGAGAAAGGAGCATCACCTATGTGTATTCTAGTCAGGATAACCTGACTAGATATATTCAGGATAACGAATAACCTAAATTTAATTATAAGGAGACCTCAAAAAAAACTGAAATAAGGAGCATTCTATTAAAAACAAAAAACAGTGGAGCAGAGGGACTATATTCTTTTAAAATGCCCATGTCCAGAAATCAAAGAGAAGTTGTGGAAATGTTTCAGATTAAAAGAGACTAAAGGGACATGGCAACTGAATACAATACATGACCCTAGACTCTCTGTCCCAGAGGGGGACAGTGCCATAAAGGACATTATGGAGTCAACTCACAAAAATGGAATACACATACATGGTGGATCATAGAAAAGGATTACGTTAATATTAACAGCCATACTGTGGTTGTGCAAGAGAATATACCTATTCTTGGGAAACACAAACTGCAGCATTAAGGGGTAAAGGGTCATGGTGTATGTAACTTACCCTCAAGTGGTTCAGATAAAATAACACACGCATTACACACACACACACAAGCCTGCATAAAGCAAACGGGGTAAAATACAACAGGTGAATCTGAGTAAAGGATATACATGTGTTCTTTGTGCCATTTTCATTTATGAAATATTTCTGTACGTCTGAAATTATGTCCAATTAAAAAGTTAAATCAGCATCAGTGACTAAGATTAATATGTATCTAAGATCCTGCAAGACAGAGAATGTGTCAATTTTCTATGTATATCCTACATGGTAATTACAACATGGACCAGCTCTGCAGACAAAATATAGTAAGTACACCTAGAGCCCGTGCTCCGCAACAAAAGAAGCCACTGCATTGAGAAGCCCACGCACCACAATGAAGAGTAGCGCCCGCTCACCGCAACTAGAGGAAACCCGGGCGCAGCAACAAAGACCCAACACAGTCAAAAATAAATAAATTTAAAAAATATACATAGTAAGTACTCAATATATATTAGCAATTACTACGTACCAGGCCTTATGCTAAGACCCTGGGTGCGTTCTGTGTCAATAGGCATTCTGTAAACAAAGAGCATCTTCTATCCCTAATGGTATTATCCATTATCAACAAACCTTAACACAAAATATAAAAGATTAAGGTACAGAATTTAGTTTACTATGGCAGCTCACAATTTCTGTTCAATTCTTTCCACAGTGAGGGATAGCTAGATACAGCTTTCATTTTAATTCATTATCAACAAAGTACTTTTCTGGACAATATGAGGTGAAGACTGAAACATGGTCCTTTTCTAAATTTACCTGAACTTGACTGATTGTTAATATGATGACATATTACTTGTGATAATATAAGTAAATAACTTACATTTTGTTAATTTCTTTGGACTCTGTGAAGGCACTGACTGGTTATCAATGTGTGAAAGAGGAAGTTCTAATCCCCCTTGGGAGGCCCAGCCTGGGGAAAGAGAAATAATGAAGTATCCATTATTAATCAAATAGAAAGTAGCATCAGCAAAACAAGAAAAGGGAAAAATATCTAATAAAAGTCCTCCAATCTTTGTACCAGGGTAATATTCCACAGTATAAGACATATATCTGCTATTATGAATTTTATTCAAATCATCTAAGTTTAGTCCCAGCTAGAGTTAGACTTTCTTACATTTTGCACAGTGGTTCTGAAATAAATATATAAGCCTTTTTTCTTTAAAACAATGGCAAATAGATAAGGTGTAGAAAGAGAAGCTGTAAGGAGTCAGGAAGAGAGGAAATAAACATGACAATTAGAATCCTGAAACCTATGAATAATAGGTTTATACCCTTTGACTTGGTAATCCCATTCCTAGAAATTTATCTTAAGGAAATAATTTAACTGAAGGAAAAAGTACCTGCATGATTTTGTTTATTGCAGCATTATCTATAACATGAAAAAGTAGAAACAATAAGGAAGGAATTAAGTGGACTATGGTGGACAAATGTGCTGAAATATGATATACTCCTTAAAAAGTATCATTATGAATACTAGTAACACAGGGCAATGTCTACTGTAACATGAAAACGTATTTATACTATAATTAAAACACAGCACTAGAAAGGAACTTAGATTATCTGGCCTACTACCTTCCTTGTACAGTAGAGATCATCTGAGGCCCAAGTTCCTACTTGGGGCTCCTAGAACATAGATCTTTAACCTCTCAGGGCAGCTCATCTTCCTGGTCTACATCACAGGAGAAAAAGAGGTAGACGTAAAGGAGAGACTAGTGAAGTAGGAAGAGTCCTGTGCTGGGAAAAGTTTAACAGTTTAAACTGCCTGATGACTCAGCAAGACAAACACAATTGCCTTGGCTATTATGTGGGAATATCCCATCAGCCTGCAGGCAGGAACCAAGACAGACGTTCTGACTAGTGCAGAAATCCTGTTGATATTGTACGGCCAGAAAATAAGAGAAGAGTCCAGAGCTGCTGGTGATGTGGCAAGTGAAGGAGAAAGAGCGGGAGTTCATAGCAGACAGTGAATCAGTTTGTAAATCTTTATAACTATTGGGCCATCGATATGCCACACGAGAATAACTGCTGTCTAAAATTTTACCACAAGCAAAACATCTGAATTATCCTAGACAGGGAGACTCGTTATCAAATAGTACAGTCCATTCTTACTTTTAGGTTATTTAACCAGTTCTTACTGAGTCATTATTTAACTGATATTTATTTTATTTATTGAGCTAACTTTTATGCTGCTGTCATAGAAAGCACCAAGATAAATCACCCCACAGATCATGCCCTTGAGGTGCTTGAAGATTGGATAAAGCATGATGGTCTTGCAGATAAAGTATGAACATAAGTATTTTAATACAAAGTACAATGCATTAAGACACCATGAGGTGCCGTGAGGCTGAAAGACAGGGATATAAGGCAGGATAAACTATGATTGCAGGGCTTCCCTGGTGGTGCAGTGGTTAAGAATCTGCCTGCCAACACAGGGGACACCAGTTCAAGCCCTGGTCCGGGAAGATCCCACATGCCACGGAGCAACTAAGTCCATGCGCTACAACTACTGAGCCTGCACTCTAGAGCCTGTGAGCCACAACTACTGAGCCCACGAGCCACAATTACTGAAGCACACCTAGAGCCCGTGCTCCGCAACGAGAAGTCTCCGCAATGAGAAGCCCGCGCACCGCAACAAAGACTAGCCCCTGCTCGACGCAACTAGTGCAGCAACGAAGACCCAATGCAGCCAAAAATAAACAAAAATAAAATCTATATTAAAAAAAGAACTATGATCACAGCCATGAAAACCAATAAAGCACTGCAGGAGGCCAGAGGAGGGAGAAAGCATTTCCACTTGGCAGTACTGAGGGAGTCCTCAAGGTTGGTGTGGCAGAGGAAACACTGGATGGAACCTAATATTTGGGCCCAAGTCCACACTCTATTAGAGAACATTACAGCCAAAGAGGGGCATGAGCAAAGATGCCTCAGAAGGGTCTGGAAACAGTACGGTTACCGAAAATGGCAGGTATTTTGAAATAAGGTAGGAGATAAGGGTGGAAATGCAGGCACAGGCAGGTTTGACCCTGGGGCCAATGGTGCTTTATTTTTGAAAAATGTAAGCAGGGTACTGACATCTGAATCTGCTTCATAGAGAGAGAACTTTGGAGGAGACATGGAAGACGAATTGGGGTTTGGGAGACCTGTTAGGAGGAGTCACAGTAACCCAGGAAACCAAATGAGGTTCTAAATGGCAGAGGAGGAGGAGTGGGAAATTTGAGACACGTTTTAGAAACAGAATTGACAGGACTTCGGAACCAATATGGAAGTGGGGAGCAAAATGATTCCCAAAGTGTTGGGTTGGACACAGGATGGTGGAACAGCAGGTGAGTGGAGAGAGTCCTTGACATATAAGCAAAGCAGGTGACCCTTTCCTGCTCCCAGCTTTCCACCACAGTCCTCCATTCCCGCTGCCTTGCCCTGAAGGCTGCTGTGGAACCGGCTCCAGACCTATTCCTTTTGCTCTTGTTAACTCTGAGCCCATAGGAAGAGAACACATCGAGTTTTGCTAGGTGGAACAAACAGTATCACTTGCCCTAGGCAGGGTAACTTAGCAGGTCAAGAGTTTTAAACAAGACACTGATTTTCTATGTAGAGAAGACACCTGGGAAAGTCAATGAAAAAATGTGGGGTTTAGTGGAGGTGGCAGGAAAGCAGCCCTTATTTCACTCTCGTTGACAGACTCCAATGATATTTGTTATTTTTCCTGTTGGGTGTGACTGCAGATTTTATCCAGTAGTACAGAAGCTAACTCAATCTCTTTGTTGATTTCAGCATCCACAGGCACATATTTTTGCTTCACAAAGATACAATTCAAGGGTATCCAAATGTTGCATAGACACTTACTGTTGAAAGCTCCAGCAGCATGAAGGCCAAGGTCAAAGAGTTGTGAAGGAAGGAATCGTGAGGAGTGAGCAAGAGGCTCAGACCCCCCAGAAGGCTCCTGGGATGTAAGACTGGCCTTGGGGCTCCCAAAGACAGCCTGGCATTCCTGGGAAAATTCACTAGCACTCCAACAACCAGGACTTAGGAGGCTGTTCAGAAATGAGAATTCCTTCTCAAAATCATCTTCCAGTGAATCTACAGGTACATCTTTTGCAACTGTTGAGTGAATATAAAAACAATGTTTTTTTCTTTTTGAGGAAATGAGAATACAATATAGGGCAAATCAAGTTTGTTTCATTGTTCTCATACTTTATTAACATAATTTTTAATGAACAATTAAACGGATTAGGAGTTTATGTGAAAATAATTTCTAATTAGGTAGGCTACAGATCAAAATGACCACATTTCACAATGAAAATATTAATAGTTATGAATATTTATGTATAAAATAATTAAGCAACCATCTATGTAAGACAGAAACAGGAAATGCGAGGAGAAACTGAAACAAATTAAAAATAGGAGACTTTAATATACCACTCTCAGTAAAAAAACAGGCCAAGAGGACAAAAGTAAAGATATAAAAGATCTAAACAGCATAAAAAAACACGGTAGTTACTCTTGAATATAAGCAAACCCTAATAGAAAATGTACCTTTTTCTCAGGCACACACTGAAAATTCACAGAAATCAATTATAACTAAGGCACACACACAAATCAGTTTCTTAAAATAGAAATATTACGAACAACATACTCTGATTATAATGCAATAAAATGAGACAACTTTTTTAATGAAACCAGAAAGATAAAAATCTCTTCCACTTGCACATTTTTATACCTTCTATTAAACAATTCTTGGTTGGAAGGGTAATGGAATTTCTGAAAAATGATAAAGAAGACATTTCATATCATAATCCATGGGATATTTAAATAACAACTAACATGAAAAATCATGACCCTAAATATCAATAAAATATTTATCATTAATAAATATTTATTTATCATTATCAATAAAAATGAAAGATAGGGGCTTCCAGCATGATAGAATGATGAGGTCTAGGGACCCGCACGTCAGTTTTAAGTAACTGGTGAAAATGATTTTAAAAACAACCATTTAAAGTCTCTGGAAGTTGTTCCAAGGATACACACCAAGTGTAGAAACATTTACTCAAGAAAATCTATTAAAATTTAGAAAGAATGAAAGACTTGAACTAAGAACCACTCTCTTCTACCCACTTCTCAATTCAGCCAGATGAAAATTCGCTCTAGCCTGGCGGGAGTGGGGGAGTAGGAGAAGGATTAATTGCAAACAAGCATGAGAGAAGTTGGGGGTAATGGGAATAGTCTAATAGTCAATTGTGATGGTTGCACAACTCTATAAATTTACTAAAAGTCATTGAATTGTATACTTACAATGGGTGAATTTTATGGTACTTAAATTATACCTTGATAAAGCTGTTAAAAAATCAAGAGATTTTGTACAACTCTATGTAAATAAATTAGAAAACCTAGACAAAATGAATAATTTCTGAGAAAAATATAATTTACTAAAATTGGTCCCAGTACAGATAGAAAGCTTAAACAGATCAATTTCCATAGAGAAGAAAACACAAAAAATTACAGGCCTAGATGTTTTCACAGGGCATAGATGCTGAAAAACCTGTTGGCAAAATTCAACAATCATTCCTAATAAAAACTCTTGAGAAAACAGGAATGTATGGATACTTAACACTGTAAAATATATACCTCAGTCCAAAAGCTAGCATCTTAATTAATTCAGAAACAGTACAGGCATTGACACTAAGATCAGGAACAATACTATTTCACATTGTTCTGGTGGTAGTAACCAATGCAATTAAACAAAAGAAATTAATTACAGTCACAAGAATTGATAAAGAAAAAACAGGACTATCTCTATTTGCAGAAGACATGATGGCATACCTGGAATGTTCCAGAAAATCAATGATAAAACTAACTCAAACTATAAGCAAGTTCAGCAAGGTAGCAGGATATATGGTTAACATGCAAAAACTGTATCAATACACAAAATAATAACCAGTTAAAAGATAAAATGGAAAGAAAATGTCATTTGTAACGGCAATAAAAGAAATAAAATATTCAGAAATAAACTTAACAAGAAATGTTCAAAACCTCTAAGAAAAAACTATATCTGAAAGATAGACAAGTAAACTTTAATAGAAAGATGCCCTTTGTTTCTGCTTAGGATGTCTTGACATCAGCAAGCTGTCAGTTTTCATATTTAATGTGATCACAATAAAAGTATCAATGAGTTTTCTTATGGAGCTAGACAGTTTGATATAAAACTCATATTGAAAAATAAACATGCAAGAATAGTTAAGAAAATAATGAAATGAAGAGGAAGATACTAGTCCTACCAGATACAAAAACACACAAAAAAGTTTCTATGAAGGTCCAGAAATAGAGTCAAATACATATAGAAATCTAGCATATGATTGGAAGTTATCTCAAATTACTGGGGCAAACATGGCATTTAAAAAAATAATATAAAGGATAGTCATTTGCAAAAAGATAACATTTAATCCATTGTTAACGCCATATTGCATGAATAAACTCCAAATGAATTGGAGATCTAAATATAAAAAATAAAACTATACAAATATTAGAAGAAAACATAAACAAACTCCTCTAACCTGGGTTTTGCATATGACAAAAACCAAATCCAATAAAATAAAAGATTAATAAATTTGACTACATAAAATGTTTAAAACTTTTTCATGGCAAGAAGCAACTATAGGAAAAGTCGAAAGACAAACTAGGAGAAAATGTTTGCAATGCTTGGCAGAGACATTCAAGGTAGTATTTACTGAGTGCCTACATTGCTGGATGGTAGAGACACATGAGATAGTAAGATAAACACAGTGCCACATGTCCTCACAGTTACAGAGATACATTCCACAGGGCCGAAACATACAGAATAAACAATTATTTAATTTCCATTGGCATGTGCTACAAAGTAGAAGTATAGGATTGCATTCCTGTGTAGAGACCTATACAGATTTTCATGTTATGGAAATAAATATTAAATAAAAACTAAAGAATTTTAAATAATAAATTATCCATATATATAGTGAAATTATAATTTACCATTTTCAGAGTTAGAAAACTGAGGTGCTCCAAATTCTCTTATTCCAGAATGTTTTTCCTTGTGATCTTCAGTTGCTGAAACAAAAGCACATAAAAGCTGAACAAGAAGAAATTTAGCATGCTTATTTACTATAGTAATTTTTTTTTTTTTTTTTTTTTTTTTTGCAGTACGCGGGCCTCTCACTGTTGTGGTCTCTCCCGTTGCGGCGCATAGGTTCCGGATGCGCAGGCTCAGCGGCCATGGCTCACGGGCCCAGCTGCTCCGCGGCATGTGGGATCCTCCTGGACCGGGGCACGAATCCGTGTCCCCTGCATCGGCAGGCAGACTCTCAACCACTGCGCCACCAGGGAAGCCCCCCTACTATAGTATTTTATGATAATGTGACCAAACTGTTCAATTGACCACATCAGATTATAATACATATATCTAAAAATTTAAAGAACCATATATAAAAACCACATACGTATATATATAACACTATATATATATATATATATACAAATAAATTTGTAATACCCACAGGTATTCAGGTCCTCTATTATATCTATGCCCTCTTGAAAGTTAAAAGTTTTCATATTCCATGTAAATTGGTGCAGTGGCTATGGAAAACAATATGGAGGTTCCTCAAAAAATTTAAAAATGGAACTACCATATAATCCAACAATGCCACTTCTGGGTATTTATCCAAAAAAATGAAAACACTATTTCAAAAAGTTAAATGCACCCCCATGTTCATTGCAGCGTTATTTACAATAGTCAAGATATGGAAACAACCTAAGTGTCCATCGATGGGTGAATGAATAAAGAAAATGTGGTTCATATATACAATAGAATATTATTCAGCCATAAAAAATGAATGATATCTTACCATCTGCAATGACATGAATGGACTTTGAGGGCATTATGCTAAGTGAAATAAGTCAGAGAAAGACGAATACTGTACCATTTCACTTATATGTGATATCTAAAGAACAAACAAAACCTGAGCTCACAGATGTAGAGAACAGTGTTGGAGGCCAGAGGCAGAGGCAGGGGTGGAGGCAAAATGAGCGGAGGGAGTCAAAAGGCACAAAACTTCCAAATAAATAAGTCATAACGATGTAATGTACAGCATGTCGACTATAGTTAATACTGTAGTGCATATGTGAAAGTTGCTAAGACAGTAAATCTTAAAAGTTTTCATCACAAGAAAAAATTTGTAACTGTGTATGAGGATGGATGTTAACTAGACTTACTGTGGTGATCATTTTGCAGTGTATACATATAGCCAAAAATCATGTTGTACACCTGAAACTAACACAATGTTATATGTCAATTATACCTCAATTAAATAAAGTTTTTCACATTCCAAAGCCTATTCCTTCCCTGGTGGATTTGTTCTCATTCTATAGTCTCCAAAAGGCCATTTTATACAGCTGACCCTAACAATAAGGGTTTGAATTGCACAGGTCCACTTACATGTGGATTTTTTCAATAAATACACTGGAAAAAATTTTGGAGATTTGTGACAATTTGAAAAAACTCACAGAAGAACCTCACAGTCAAGAAATATCAAAATCATTAAGAAAAAGTTAGGTATGTCATGAATGCATAAAATATATGTACATACTAGTCTATTTTTATCATTTACTACCATAAAATACACACAAATCTATTACAAAAAGTTAAAATTTATCAAAACTTAGGCACACAAACATTGATATGGCACAATTTGCAGCTGAGAGAAATGTAAACAAACGTAAAGATGCAGTAATTAAATCATAACTGCATAAAATTAACTGTAGTAATTTCATAGCCACCTCCGGTTGCTACTGCAGTGAGTTCAAGTGTTGGGAGTATCAGCTTAAAATGCCATGTGACACTAATCATCGCCACACGACCATTTCGTTTCTCCAATAAATTGTGTATCACAGTAAAAACTGATCTCTCAAGTCTTGCGTATTTTTCATGTTTACGGTAATACTGTAAACTCTGAATAACACCACAGGACCCATAGGAAGTGCCACTAGTGATGCTGGAAGTGCTTCCAAGAAGCACAGAAAATTACAAGAAAATGTTGAAATGCTTGGTATGTATCATAGATTGAGGTATGCAGCTGCAGCTGCGCATTTCAAGATAAATGAATCCAGGGTAAGGACCATTGTAAAAAAAAAACAAAAGGAAATTCATGAAGCCATCACTGCAGCTGTGCCAGCAGGTGCAAAAACCTCACACATTTGGTAAAGTACCTTTTTATCTCGTATTAAAAATGCAGTTTTGGGCTTCCCTGGTGGCGCAGTGGTTGAGAGTCCGCCTGCCGATGCAGGGGACACGGGTTCATGCCCCAGTCCGGGAAGATCCCACATGCCGCAGAGCGGCTGGGCCCGTGAGCCATGGCCGCTGAGCCTGAGCATCCAGAGCCTGTGCTCCGCAATGGGAGAGACCACAATAGTGAGAGGCCCGCGTACCACAAAAAAAAAAAAAAAAAATGCAGCTTTTATGTGGGTGCAGGATTGCTATAAGAAAGGCGTACCTATAGACTAATATGATTTGAGAAAAAGCAAAGATTATATGACAATCTAAAGCAAAAGGAAGGTGATGGATCTAATGCTGGAGAATTCAATGACAGTAAAGGATGGTTTGATAATTTTAAAAAGGGGTTTGGCTTAAAAAAGGTCAAGATAACAGGAGAAACTGTGTTGAAAAAGATACAGCAGACGAGTTCCCAGATGACATTAAGAAAATCATTGATATGAAAGGATATCTGCCTGAACAGGTTTTTAATACAGACAAAACTGTCCTATTCTGGTAAAAAAATGCCACTAGGGACATTTATTAGTAAGGAAGAGGAGTGAGCACCAGGATTTAAGGCAGGAACGGATAGGCTAACTCTTCTGTTTTGTGCAAATGCAGTCAGATGCATGATCAGGACTGCCCTCATCTATAAAGCTGCTAACCCCCAAGCCTTGAAGGGAAAAGGTAAACACCAGCTGCCAGTCTTCTGGCTGTACAACAAGAAGGACTGGACCATGAAAACCCTTTTTCTGAATCGGTTTCACTGATGCTTTGTCCCTGAAGTCAGGAAGTTCCTTGCCAGGAAGGGACTGACTTCTAAAGTTCTTTTGAAATTGGACAATGCCCCTGGCCATCCAGAGCCCCACAGTTAACACCGAAGGCATCCAAACAGTCTAGCAGTTACACTAGGCTACAATAATGCAATCATATTGCTGCTTCTTTGTTAGAGACGCATGAATCGTTACACCTGTAAATAAATATGAATCTCTTTTTCACATTATCTTTTTATTTTTGATGTCTAGTGTTAGTAATACATATAATATCTACAGTGTTTTATATTATGTAAGACAATATTGATGTAGGTACTGATAGATGACCCATCTTGTAAACAATGTAAATGTACTGTATTCATAAATACAGTGCAGTACTGTAAAGGTATTTTATCTTCCTTATAATTTTCTTTTTTTTAATTTTAATTTATTTTTGGCTACATTGGGTCTTCATTGCTGCTTGCGGGCTTTCTCTAGTGGCAGCGAGCGGGGGCTACTCTTTGTTGCGGTGTACGGGCTTCTCATTGCGGTGGCTTCTCTTGTTGTGGAGCACGGGCTCTAGGTGCACAGGCTTCAGTAGTTGCAGCATGAGGGCTCAGTCGTTGTGGTACATGGGCTTAGTTGCTCCATGGCATGTGGGATCTTCCTGGACCAGGGCTTGAACCCGTGTCCCCTGCATTGGCAGGCAGATTCTTAACCACTGCTCCACCAGGGAAGTCTCTTCCTTATAATTTTCTTAATAACTTTCTCTTTTCTCTAGCTTTATTGTAAGAATACAGTATACAATACATATAACATACAAAATATGTGTTAACTGATTGTTATCAGTGAGGCTTCCATT
This sequence comes from Monodon monoceros, assembly GCF_005190385.1. Taxonomy (NCBI): domain Eukaryota; kingdom Metazoa; phylum Chordata; class Mammalia; order Artiodactyla; family Monodontidae; genus Monodon; species Monodon monoceros. The sequence goes on along the minus strand of NW_021703772.1, from coordinate 32,906,344 downwards.
CAACAGTAGGCTATTAGTAGCTAAATTTTGGCAGAGTCAAAAGTTACATGTGGGTTTTCGACTGCACGGGGGCCAGAGGGTAGGGGTGCGGAGGCGGTTGGTGTCCCTAGCCCCTACGTTGTTCAAGGGTCAACTATATTTTGTTCTGCCTGCTCTCCACGTCTCTGACACAACAGATATTCTTATTTATTTATTTATTTATGGCTGTGTTGGGTCTTCGTTGCTGCGCGCGGCGAGCGGGGTCTACTCTTCGTTGCGGTGCGCAGGCTTCTCATTGCAGTGGCTTCTCTTGTTGTGGAGCATGGGCTCTAGGCGCGCGGGCTTTAGCTGCGGCACGCAGGCTCAGTAGTTGTGGCTCACGGGCTCTAGAGCACAGGCTCAGTAGTTGTGGCACACGAGCTTAGTTGCTCCATGGCACGTGGGATCTTCCCGGACCAGGGAATGAACCCATATCCCCTGCACTGGCAGGCGGATTCTCAACCACTGCGCCACCGGGGAAGCCCCAGGTATTCATTTTTATGTTGAATGAATGAATAAATGATTGGATATGTTGTGCTTTTCAAATCCGTGATAATTCATTACATAGCAATAGAAAACAAATACACTTAACAATACATTATTACTTGAGGTTATTCCTTGAGGATTATAATTTTTCAAGTTAATAACACATGTGTAATATTCCCCATGCTGCCTTCTACTGGTTTATTTGCTCATGTCTGTATCAGACTCAGGATTTCCTGGTGGAGGAGTGGAGCTGGTCATCTCTGTGTTCCCTGGGCCTAGCACAGGTCTTGGACAGATGCTCCAAGACGAGTTGACACTTGGCAAAACTGTGAAGTTGATGCAATTTTTGTGCCAAACTTCCATATCCTATACTGCATGGTTTGGGGACCTGGAAACTAGTAACAGCTAATGTGGCTACAGAGCTTACTGAGTGCCTGGCACTTTTCTCAGGGCTTGGTGCACGTTAACCTTGGTGATCCTCATAAAAACCCTACCGGATGCCACCATAACCATGGCATCCCCACCTTGCAGATGAGGCACTAGTAAGGCAAGAAGTCGAGTAACTTGCTCAAGGTCACACAATTAATTAACAGTGGAGCTCAGGTTCAAACCAGACAGCCTGGCTCAAATCTGTGTTCCTAACAGGGTATGTTGTACTTTTAATTCAAAGGCTGCTTTATTCTTCTAAGAGCTGTGCATAGCTGTGAGCAGCATCTCCACATTTCTCATTTAGAGTAGTGATTTCATATGAAGGGAAAGATCAAACATATGTACTTAAAAGACAGCATATTTTTTTAATGTTTAACATTAAAAAATCAAACATACAAACAAAACACCCATAGGCAAACATTTTTTAAAAAAATTATCTCTAAGTTTTGGGCCTATATTGGGATAAATTATGCCCTATTACTACACTAGGAGCCAGTTTCTTAGAGTCTGTTTCCCACATCTCTACCTAATTTGCAACCCAGTATAGACAGAGACCAAAAAAAAAAAAAAAAAAAACCTCCAAGGTAGGGAATTCCCTGGTGGACCAGGAGTTAGGACTTGGCATTTTCACTGCTGGGGCCAGGGTTTGATCCCTGGTTGGGGAACTAAGATTCCTCATGCTATGCAGTGTGGCAAAAAAAAAAAAGAATGACAAAAAAAAAAAAATCCAAGATTTTTACATCTTCAACTATTATTAGGACCATTTTTTTTTTTTTTTTGCAGTTCACGGGCCTCTCACTGTTGTGGCCTCTCTCGTTGCAGAGCACAGGCTCTGGACCCACAGGCTCAGCGGCCACGGCTCACGGGCCCAGCCGCTCCGCGGCATGTGAGATCTTCCTGGACCCGGGCACGAACCCGTGTCCCCTGCATCGGCAGGCGGACTCTCATCCACTGTGCCACCAGGGAAGCCCCAGGACCATTTTTAATTAAAAAAATTTTTATTGCAATATAATTGATGTACAATATTATATGTTACAAGTGTACAACATAGTGGTTCATAATTTTTAAAGGTTATGCTCCATTTATAATTATTATAAAATGTTGACCATATTCCCTGTGTTGTACAATGTATACTTGTAGCTTATATATTTTATACACAGTAGTTTGTACCTCTTAATCCCTTAGCCGTATTTTTCCCCTCCCCTCCTCCTTCTCCCCACTGGTAACTACTAGCTGGTTCTCTATATCTGTGTGCCTGGGGTTTTTTTTGTTATGTTCACTAGTGTGTTGTATTTTTTAGATTCCACATATAAGTGACATCATACAGTATGTCTTTCTCTGACTTATTTCACTTAGCAGAATACCCTCTAAGTCCATCCATGTTGTTGCAAATGGCAAAATTTCATTCTTTTTTATGACTAGGTACATATACACTACATCTTCTTTATCCTTTCATCTATTGATGGACATTTAGGTTGCTTCCACCTCTTGGCAATTGTAAGTAATGCTGCTATGAACATTGAAATGCATGTATCTTTTTGAATAACTGTTTTGGGTTTTTTTTTGCATATATACCCAGGAATGGAATTGCTGGGTCATATGGCAGTCTTATTTTTAGTTTTTGGAGAAACCTCTATACTTTTTTCCACAGTGGCTGCACCAATTTACATTCCTACCAGCAGTGTACGAGGGTTCCCTTTTCTCCATATTCTCACCAACATTTGTTATTTGTGGTCTTTTTGATGATAGCCATTCTGACAGGTGTGAGGTGATATCTCATTAGAGTTTTAATTTGCATTTTTCTGATGATCAACAATGCTCAGCATATTTTCATGTTCCTGTTAGCCAACTGTATGTCTTCTTCGGAAAGATGTCTATTCAGGTCTTCTGCCCTTTTTTTTTTACATCTTTATTGGAGTATAATTGCTTTACAGTGGTGTGTTAGTTTCTGCTTTATAACAAAGTGAATCAGTTATACATATACATATGTTCCCATATCTCTTCCCTCTTGCGTCTCCCTCCCTCCCACCCTCCCTATCCCACCCCTCCAGGTGGTCACAAAGCACCGAGCTGATCTCCCTGTGCTATGCGGCTGCTTCCCACTAGCTATCTACCTTACGTTTGGTAGTGTATATATATGTCCATGCCTCTCTCGCTTTGTCACAGTTTACCCTTCCCCCTCCCCATATCCTCAAGTCCATTCTCTAGTAGGTCTGTGTCTTTATTCCTGTCTTACCCCTAGGTTCTTCATGACATTTTTTTCCCTTAAATTCCATATATATGTGTTAGCATACGGTATTTGTCTTTCTCTTTCTGACTTACTTCACTCTGTATGACAGACTCTAGGTCTATCCACCTCATTACGAATAGCTCAGTTTCGTTTCTTTTTATGGCTGAGTAATATTCCATTGTATATATGTGCCACATCTTCTTTATCCATTCATCTGATGATGGACACTTAGGTTGTTTCTATCTCTGGGCTATTGTAAATAAAGCTGCAATGAACATTTTGGTACATGACTCTTTTTGAATTATGGTTTTCTCAGGGTATATGCCCAGTAGTGGGATTGCTGGGTCATATGGTAGCCCATTTTTTAATTAGGTTGTGTTTTTGATGTTGAGTTGTATGAGCTGTTTATGTATTTTGGATAACAACCCCTTATCGGTCATATCATTTGCAAATTTTTTCTCCTATTGCATAGGTTGCCTTTTCATTTTGTTGATGGTTTCCTTTGCTGTGCAAAAGCTTTTAAGTTTGATTAGGTCCCACGCGTTTATTTTTGCTTTTATTTCCCTTGCTTTAGGAGATGAATCCAAAAAAATATTACTATGATTTATGGCAAAGAGTGTTCTGCATATGTTTTCCTCTAGGACTTCTGGTTTCCAGCCTTACATTTAGGTCTTCAATACATTTTGAGTTTATTTTTGCCATTGGCAGCAATGTGGATGGACTTGGAGGGTATTATGCTAAGTGAAATAAGTCAGACAGAGAAAGACAAACACTATGATGACACTTATATGTGGAATCTAAAAAATACAACAAACTAGTGAACATAACAAAAAAAAAAACAGGCACACAGATATAGAGAACCAACTAGTAGTTATCAGTAGGGAGAGGGAAGAGGGAAGTGCAAGTTTGGGGTATGAGGTTAAAAGGTACAAATTATTACATATAAAATAAGCTATAAGGATATATTGTATAACACAGAGAATATAGCCAATATTTTACAATAACTGGTGGGTTGGCCAAAAAGTTCGTTTGGGTTTTTCCGTAAGATGTTATGGAAAAACCCGAAAGAACTTTTTGGCCAATCCAATATAAATGGAGCATAACCTTTAAAAACTGTGAATCACTACGTTGTACACTGTAACATATAATATTGTACATAAACTATACTTCAATAAAAAAGGGATATAACTGCTGATACAGCAGGCTTTAAAAGACAAAATAATACTATAGATGGATGGTGAAACTACAACAATGTCCATTATATTTCATTTATGACTGTTAAAAAAATGTTCTCTACTTAGGTACAGGATTATGCATGCAAAATTAGCTAACCTTTGGAACATAAGTCTGAAGGTATGTTAGATATATGAGCTCATGATTATTATAGCTTCTTAAATAGTTTCTTTTATCAATATGGTATTTATGTGTATACTTAAAAATACCTATCACATTTATTGGATGCCTACTGTGTGCTATATAGTTGATAAATATATCTAGCCCTAATGTCCTGCAAGGCAAGAGTGTATGACTCATTTTTCAGATAAGAAAAATGAGAGGCATAAATGACTTGTTTTAAAAAAAAGCCAGCATTCAAACCCAATTTTTCTGGCTCAAAAGCTACAGTAATTCATATATATGTTGACTGTACATATAATATATATTTATTAAAAAATAAGAACACCAAAAATAATAACACAAATTTAAATATGAGGATAACTTTGAAACAATCATACAACCCTGTGAAATGAATATCTACACTAAAAGCACCTCTATCTTAGAGAAGACCAGAATTCCCTAAAGAAGATAACTGGACCCTCTAATTAGGTACTGCTTGAAAGCTAACTCATTGCTGAGCATAGCCTCCAGTTTCGCCTGACCAGGAAGCCTGGACTGAGACCTGGGGCAGCTGCAGAGCATATTCTATTGCCTGCCCAGGCAGGGAAGCAAGTCAGCAGCCCCACCCAACAGGGGAGCATGGCCCCAGCCCACCTGACCAGGATGCCCTAAAAGGGACCCTGGGGAGCCTCCCAGCCTAGCTCACAGTACTGCCCAGCAGCACACCCCGGTCTATAGCCCTGCCTGGCAGCAAAGCCCAGCCTACGTCCATGCCCAGTTGCTGGGCACATCCTGTAGTCTCACTTAGGCAGGGAGCCCAGTCAATGACACCCCCCAACGGTGGGGTGCAGTATGAGGCCCCACCCTACCAGGAGGTCTGGCCAGCGACCTTGCCCAAAAGCCGAGCACAGCCACAGTCCTGCCCAATTATGAAACTCAGCCTGTGGCTCTGCCTGATCACAAAGTACAGGCTGAGGCTGCATCTGATTGTGAAGCCCTGCTGCAGCCCCACCTGCATGCAGAGGCCAGGCAGCAGCAGCATCTGGTGAGGGAGCACAGCCAGCGACCCTGCCTGACTAGAGGTGATTGTAGAGCCCAGCTAGTAACACTGTCTGACCCTAGAGCACAGCACCACCTTACCACAGAGCCCAGCCAGCAGAACTGCTTGAACACAGAGCCTAGCAAGTAGCCTGCCCACCTCTGCCACCTGAGAGCAGGGGCAGCAACTTCACCCAACCAGAGACTGTGACCCATTATAGTTAAACTGTCTAAAGTCAATGACAGAACTTTGAAAGCAGCAAGAGAAAAGTGACTTGTCACATTCAAGGGAAACCCTATAAAACCATAAGCAGATTTCTCTGGAGAAACTTTGCAGGCCAGGAGAGAGTGGGACGATATATCCAAAATATTGAAAAAAAAAACAACTGTCAATGAAGAATACTGTATCAGCAGAGCTGTCCTTCAGAAATGAAGACCTGATAAAGACTTTCTCAAACAAACAAGTTGAGAAAGTTCATTACCACTAGACCTGCCTTACAAGAAATGCTAAAGGGCACTTTACAAGCTGAAATAAAAGGATGCAAATTAACCTTGTAAAAATGCATGAATGTGTACAACTCATCAGTAAAGGTAAATATATAGTCATAGTCAGATTCTGTAATATTGTAACAGTGGTGCATAAATCACTTTCAATTCCAGTTTAAAAGTTAAAAAGCAAACATATTAAAAATAACTATAGTGGGCTTCCCTGGTGGCGCAGTGGTTGAGAGTCCGCCTGCCGATGCAGGGGACACAGGTTCGTGCCCCAGTCTGGGAAGATCCCACATGCCGCAGAGTGGCTGGGCCCGTGAGCCATGGCCGCTGAGCCTGTGCGTCTGGAGCCTGTGCTCTGCAGCAGGAGAGGCCACAACAGTGAGAGGCCCGCGTACCGCAAAAAACAAACAAACAAAAAAAAACTATAGTAATTTGTTATTGGACACACAATGTAAAAAACATGTAAACTATAATATCAATAACCTAAAATGTGAGGGGAGGAGAAGTAGAAGTCTAGAGTTTCTGTATGCTATCAAATTAAATTGTTATCAGCCTAAAATAATGTTATAAATATAAGACATTTTATTGTAAGCCTCATGGTAATCACCAAAAAAAACCCTGTAATAGGTACATAAAAAGTTAAGATAGAAGAATCAAAGCATACCACCACAAAAAGTCATCAAGTCACAAAGGAAGATATAAGAAAGGAATAAGGGAACAAAGGAACTACAAAATAGTCAGAAAACAATGAACAAAATGGCATTACTAAATCCTTACCTATCAATAATTAAATGTAAATGGATTAAATTCTCCAATCAAAAGACATTTTAGGGCTTCCCTGGTGGTACAGTGGTTGAGAGTCCGCCTGCCGATGCAGGGGACACAGGTTTGTGCCCTGGTCCAGGTCGTGCCCGGTCCAGGTGAGCCATGGTCGCTGAGCCTGCACGTCCGGAGCCTGTGCTCCGCAACGGGAGATGCCACAACAGTGAGAGGCCCGCGTACCGAAAAAAAAAAAAAAACAAAAAACAAACAAAAAAAACTCCTTGACACTGGTCTTGGCAATGATTTTTGGTATATGACACAAAAAGCTCAAGACACAAAAGCAAAAATAAACAAGTGGGACTACATCCAACTAAAAATCTCTGGGAAAAAAAAGATGATCAAGAAAATGAAAAGGCAATCTACAGACTAGGTAAAATATCTGCACACCACAGATGTGATAAGGGGTTCATATCTAAAATATATAATGCACTCATGTAACTCAATATTAAAAAAACCAACAACAGTAATCTGATGTTCAAAATAGGCAAAGTAGACATTTTTCCAACCAAAGACATATAAATGGCCAATAGAGACTTGAAATGGTGTTCAACAGTACTAATGAAATCAAATACAAATCAAAACCACAATGAAATATCACCTCACGACTGTTAGAATGGCTGTATAAAAAAGACAGGAGATAAATGCTCGTGGCGATGTGGAAAAAAAGGAAGCCTTGTGTACTGTTGGTGGGAATGTCTAAATTGGTATAGCCATTATGAAAAACAGTATGGAGGTTCCTCAAAAAATTAAAAATAGAACTACTATATAATCCAGCAATTCCACTTCAGGGTTTATATACAAAGGAAATGAAATCACTATCTCGAAGTGGCATCTGCACCCTCACGTTCATTGCTGCACTGGCTCACTGCTGTTCAAGAGGGCATTATGTTAAGTGACATAAGTCAGACAGAGGAAGACACTATGATCTCACTTAAATGTGAGATCTAAAAAAGCCGAACTCCTAGACACAGAGAGTAGACTGGTGGTTGCTAGGGCCTGGGGGATGGGGGAAATGGGGAGATTGGCCAAAGGGTACAACCTTCCAGTTATAAGAAGAGTAAGTTCTGGGGATCTAACATATAGCATGGTAACTATAGTTAAAAACAATTGCTAAGAGAGTAAATCTTAAATGTTCTTATGCCCAAAATAAATATGGTAACTATGTGAGATGATAGATGTGTTAACTAATCTTATGGTGAAAATCATTTTGCAATACTAGAATATACCAAATCATCACACTGTGCACCTTAAACTTACAGTGTTACATGTCAATTACGGCTCCTCAATAAAGCTGGGGAAAAAAGGCGAACTCAAGTTTGTACAGAAGAGGCTTACAAAGGGACTTAACATTTTTTAATTGAATGGATATTAACACAATCCCCAAAGGCTGTAACAAACTGTTTTGGCATTTAAATGTGATCATTTCACATTTTAATGAATTTACCATCTTACCTGGTTCACTTCCCAAGCTCACTTCCTCATCTGAGAAAACTAACCTAAAGTAAAGACAAAAAAATCCAAAGGTTTTGGTTAAAATACATTTGGGACTCATACTCTACAAACAGTTTTATGTGGCTTAAAAAAATTTTTTTTTAAACTGAGGAGACATATAAAATAGTTGTCCGGTAGATCTCCTAAAATCTGTCTGAGACAAATCTTCTTCTCTAGAGCT